>NC_065513.1:3021706-3121256 GCF_006386435.1 Epinephelus moara
GTAGAGCTGGACGGATGGTGTTGAACGCACTAGAGAAGTCAAAAAACATGACCCTCACAGTGCTCGCCGGCTTATCCAAATGGGCGTAGACATGGTTGAGCAGGTAGATGATGGCGTCCTCAACATTATCAACATAATAAATTAACAGTAATCCGTATGACAAAATGATACATAAAGAGAGACAGAGAGAGATGGAGGGCAGACAGTAATGACAATAGCTTACAACAACTTTAATTTAAGTAATAATATTAAAATAACAATTACGGCTATTGTGATACAATATGTTGTAAGTATAATGTTAATATATGATGGTATATGTATGTGACAATAATCATATTTGTATAAAAACAATAGAAGTTTGACTAGTGATAACAGCAGCAGGAGGCATCAGACCACGGCAGCAGCACAACCACATCACACGATCCAGGCACAGCTGTGATATGAGGTAACCTGCCAGACAGTGGAGCACAAAGACTCCAGAGAAGAAGCCGAGTTAGTGACATGCAGTAGAACTGAGTTAGCGAGATGCAGTAACGGGACATGAATGTTAGCAAAGGAGAGAGAGAGAAGGAGAGAAGGTGCTTGGTGTATTAGGAGGTGTATTATAGGCAATTCACTTCTCAGTGTCATGTCTAAATAAGGCCTTGATAACAATCTTCCAACCCACCTGTGGTATTGTCTATCAAAGAATTATGATGTGTAAAAAACGGCTGTGTTTGAGTGGTAACTCATACAACATATAGCTAGAAAGCTACATTATTGTGATTTGATTGATGCAAACTCTTTCAAGATACAACCACCACAGCACTTTCAATAAATGCTTCTGTCAGACGAACAAAAAAACAAGTATAACTGGCCTACGGAGCCTTTCTATAATCCACCGATTGATAATATTCCAACAAAAACTGACCTGACCAACCTGATCTCATTCTGTCTGTCAGTTGTTGAAAACTGGCGCTTGGTCAGTGACTTCCAGTGACGAAAAAAGGCATCCTTTCATGTTGGCATGATACGCTGCTGATTGCCGTTATTGTTTAACAGTGCCTGGCAGTGTTTGGAGGAATTGAAGCAGGACCACCATGAAAGTTAAGGGGGTGTCAGTCCGAGTAGGGTGGGCAGGAGGGGTGGTAGATGGGTCCAACAACCACCGACTTTAACCCAGGAGGCCAGTGTGTACTTCCCGTATGATTGTAAAGCCAAACCCTGTTCTTTTTTTCCCACACCCAACCACGTGCGTCTGTAGGCAAAACATAATCATGTGCATGTGCTGTTGAAGGAATAAAACAACAGTTTTTGATGTTGTATCAATGTAATGTGTTTATTTTGAAAGAAGCTATATGCAAACTGTCAATTTCCTGTGAAAACAGAAGTGTATTTGAATAACAGACGATGGATGAAACAGGTCGATGTTGACACGGTAACCCAGAATGTCAACAACAACCAACACACCCAGGGTACCTTGCACATCATATCTCAACGTATAAAGTCCATGACCAAACATTGATATGTGACGAGGTTGGAGTGAGAATGTATTGTCCTGACGCATTGGCAAAGGTCCAGATGATTCAAATCTTCATGCTAAAAAACATGCTGCAGAAAGCCAACACAAAAACGTGAATGGCAAACATGCTGCAAATCGAGGCCCTAATTATCTCTGCCCAAAACCGCTGAGCGAGACACCAACAAAAATATGCAATTTTTGCAGCAGTGTGATATGCTGCCAGGTGTGTTGGTAGTTGTTGACATTCTGGGTTACCATGTCAACTTTGACCTGTCACTAACAACAGAGATAAGAGGGTACCTAGCGCGTCATGTTTTGACGCAAAAGTCCACTGAGAAAGTGGCAATATTTGACAAGCTGGGAATAAGAACACATCGCTCCACCAGGCGTAAGCCTGAAGGGAATCATGTGTTTTATCGTCTGTGTGTGTGTGTGTGTGTGTGTGTGTGTGTGTGTGTGTGTGTATGTGTGTACATATGTGTAGTCGTCTGTCTGCAGCTAATTTTGCAAACTACTGGACCAATCAGCCAAATATTTCGTGCGCACATTTATGACTGTACACTTAAGGATGTCTCGTGGTTGTGGTGATTCACAATTGTTGAAGAAAACAACAGCAAAGAAAAACATTTATCGACTTTTTTATACCGTCATTGACTTCTCACTCCTCTTAAGCGGCCGGTCCTGGCCGCAATTTTTCTGCAAATCGCCTGGCTAAAAACAAAAAGTCTTACTGTCTGTCGCAGGGCACATTTTGGCCTTTGTGTGGGCTCAGAAAGTAACATTATTGGAAAGGTTTGGTCTCATTTTGAACCGGAGCATTTGCAAATTAATTCCACACCTGATATGATATGATATGATATGATATGTTCCATTATATAAGCCAAGATGTGTGATGGATAAATTACTTTTTTTTGTTTTGTTTTGTTTTGTTCACTGCCATCTTAGCTGCAAAGGAGCCAGGAGGAGCTATTCCACTGGGCCTGTGACCCAGTTTTGTTCCGTCAGCTGCATGTCGTCATACTAGGAACATTTCCGAAGTGTAGAGTTTTACCTGTCTGATCTCGTAGACTTGATTTTGTTGATTTGGCCATTTAAATAGTTAAATAGTTTCCTTTTTTTTTCTTTTTCTTTTTTTCTTTTTTTTTGCTATTTTGGGCAAGGCAAGTTTATTTATGCCAGAGGCATGGCTTATTGTTGTTATTATACTGATAATACTGATAATAAGATAATACTGTTAAAAGTCCAGTTGTGAATGGCACAGATCAGATCAAAGATTTGTGGCTGTTTTTAAGTTATCTGAAATATATTCATCCTCATAATTACATCATATCTTTTAAAACACAATGCGGCCCGTCTGCAGGAAATAGAAGAATTGTCTAGAGTGGCCGGGACCTGCTTGGGCAGCCTTGTCGCAGCCTGGATGCCGCTTTCCATTTATAATCTATATTTAAATATGCTCAGCATGTCCCCACCCAAAATACTGATAGAATATATGAACAAAAAACTTGCTATGCTACGAAAAGCAGCCACCCACCCCCATGTAAAGTACTTATTAGCAAATGTAATCATGGGCAACTGTAGCCTCCAGTTATTTTGATTTGTAAAAAGTTTGAACTGCAGTGTGGTATCTTTCCTCTGATCGCTGAAAAGCTCTGGAAAGCAGCTGCAAGCTTCACTTGAACAGAGGTGTTGAAGTTAACACTCGTGAAAAACAAACAAATACATACTTTTCTATGTCACTTATTTACTCTTTACAAGTTAATTTTGGGAAGTGATTGTTTGGTGTTTGTACAGAGTCACACAAAGGGTTTTAAAGGGTCCTTAATTTTAGAATTTAGAATGAAAAGAGTTTACCAAAGTGGCCAGTGGGCTAAAGAGTTCAAAACACCTTAAAAGTACAGAACAACTTTATTGTGAGACCAACGTGTTTCACATTGTGGCCTTCATCATGGGCAAAATCCTACCTCAGACCCCCAGCAAGATGATTTTGTCTGGCTCTGGTATTTCCCCCATACTGTGACTTTTGTGTACTATTACACCCCCCGTGGGTTGCTGCAGGTAACCCCTTTCACATTTCACAGTCATTTAAAAGACATGTCCAGTGTGTAGGATTTAGGGGAATATAGTGGTATAAATATAATACAATATAATATAATATGTATATTTTCTTTAGTGTATAATCACCTGAAAATAAGAATTGTTTTTTTCCTTACCTTAGAATGGGGCATTTATATTTACATTTGGATCTGGTCCATGTCCAAGGAGATCACTATTTTGCACCACTATGTTTCTACAGTAGCCCAGAACGGACAAACCAAACACTGGCTCTAGATAAGGCCATATTAGACTTAGATTTTTTTTAACATGACACTGCTTTATTCAGTATTTTTAGCGGTTTTAATCACCAGGGGTCTCATTTATAAAACAGTGCATAGGATCCATACTAAAAATGTATGTACAGACATAAGCCAAAAATGGCATGTGCCAAAAAATATTAGACAATTTCTACAATCAGGCTTCAACCTCACCATCTGTGACATCAATTTCCTGTCTCCAAAATGTTTGTGGACCTTTATTGATAACTGCAGCTTGATGTTGAATGATCTTAGTTCTCTCAGTTATGAACCCACACTATGAACCATATGTATACTGCATGTCTGTTGTGTGCTTAAGATTTTGCCCCCCGGGGTTAAGACATTTATTATTTGCTTTATTAAACCCAACCCTAGTGGTCAGATATGTGGTTGCATGTTCTGGGTGACCATTTCACAGGGGTGTGAAACTAGATTACTTATTAGTCTGGGTTCACTGTGTGAGAAGATACCCTGGAGAAGGTAAGTGTGCTGAAATGTGTTGGTGTAGCCTATTTAATTTATATAAAAATTTAAATGATAGCCATAAGTGTAAACCCCAACCTATCTTCTCTAGTTTTCTATATGTTTCTATACTATCAGCTCTCCAATAGTGGTGGAATTGCCAAATAGAAAAAAACAACAACAAAACATCAACAATAGCAATGCCAGAACGAATCTTTCAGTAGTAACCACTCAGTGTGAATATCAAGCTGGTTTCATTTAACAGAGAAGATGTAAATTGGTCAGTCAGAAGTGCAACAAAGCTTTCTATGGCCCATTTACAATGCCTGTTCAAGGCAGGAATTTCACACCATTATGCTGCCTTGGTGTACTGTATAAAGGTATGAATGGGGAGACAGAGTGGTCTTACCTCTGTGCTGGGAAGGTAATATTTAATATATTGAAGGTAATATTAGTGCCGAAACGATGTCTGTATGAATGGAACAGCGAGCAGGATGGGATCATTGGCGTATGTCCCACACTGTGGGAGATTTAAAAAGTGGCTGTTAGCTGTTTGTGATTAACTCAAAGAAGAGGAATGACAGCTGATAATGTCTAAACATTGGACGAACAATGAGTTTCGGGAGCTCCCTACCCTCCGAGCAAAGAAGGAGATTAGCCGCCATATATCAGAGATGGTAAATGATTGTTATTGTCATGTTATGCCATTGTTATTGTTTAGAAAGCACTGCCGACATATGTTTTATGTCACACTAGAGGCTGATGCTGTTGTGCTAAATGGCTCTTTTAATTCTGTGATGCCGGCACACAGTCTATGATCACACATTGGAGTGGCATGACGGCGCCGTTGTTTGGTTCTGTGTAAAAATGCTAAGGAGGCATGAAAATGGGACTTTGTAGTGGCTCTATAGCGCCATCTCTGTGTAAAACGGGCTGATAATAAATGATTTCACTTTTAGCTAAAATGTGGTATTTGTTGGCCTGGAATTAAAAATAAGCATATCATTGTCTTTAACATTTGCAAGAAAGATACGTTTATCTTCATATGGATTCATCACCATTTACACACACACAAACACACCTCACCAGGCAAACTGGCTTTGTGCACTCTCTCATGGTCCTTCAACAGTTCAACTCTTAGCTAAATGGATCTCAACGCCATCCCACAGACACCAGTGACCTTCAGTCATTTAGCAGGCAGTATGATAGGAACATGATATCAACACCTGAACAAAGCTCAGCATAAAGCACCACATCAAGCTGCTGTTTATTCATAGCGCAGTTGGTTGAGTCTGTCATCTAGAGGTCAGTCATTTGAATACACCCCCATTACAGGCTACCGCCATCCCTTTGCCTTCCAGTTAAAACAGCCCCACATCAGCCACTTCAAAAGAGCCCGGCTTCAAACATCGCGTTTCCAATATGACAAACGTACTTCATAGCAGCAGCTCTGACAAAATATGCAGCAGCTGCCTAACGTAAAGGATGAAACGTGTAAAAATCAAGACTGCACTACGCTCGTGTCAAAGAGGAGACACAGAGAGGCAGAGAACAAGAGAGTGAGAGAGGGGGAAAGGAAGGCAGAAAGATGAGGAAGAGAGACAGAAAGGACAGGAGACAGAAGAGAAAAAGCCCAAACAGGCTTTGTTTTAATTACTGGCGCAGGAAAGGCGGAGAAAAGCAGAGATTTTTGCTCGTTAGACTATTGCTTTGGATCAAACGCTATATTTACATATCAGATTAAACTGCTCCCGCAAACGGTGAGATCTGAGCTGTGAAGGCACGGCTAACGAGAGGGAGCCATCTTTCGCTCACATTTGGCTGGGAAAATAACACTGGCAAAACAACTCATCTGTACTTATTAGAAAGAGCAGTGTACAAAGACCTGATGAAGGCAGAACTCAGAGCAGAAGAGCTAGTTAGAGCAACATATATCTTACAAGTGAGCCAACAAACACCACATCACATACGAGATGGGCCATTTTGGAAAATTGGAAGACAGAGGAGTGGACCAAAACTTCAACATTTTGCTACTCCTCGTCGAGCCAGCCAATTAGAGGTCCTGGCAGGTCAAAGTGCATTATGGGAGGTGGTTGGAGTTTAGTAGCAGCAAAAATACACTTTCAGAAACAACTCCCCCTTCTTTCATCCTGCCTTTCTTCTGTGGCCTTTATTCTCCCCTTCTGTAGATAGAGAAGAGCTAGCTTTGTGACTCAAGGGATCCAAACGACCGGCTATCATTATTCCCTCTCAGATGCCAGTCTCTCCTCTACCCCCGCCCCAAACACCACCACCACCACCAGAACCAGGCTTCCCCGACCCCCACCAATTCATCACCCCCTGCACAGACAGCTACATAAGCTACAAGAGGCAGAGGCTGCAGCAGTCTCTTTACTGTGTGCAATAAAGACTTCTGAGGGTGAAAACTCCATTACCACAGAGTCATCGCTTCTCTCAGCCATCAAATGAGTGAGAAAGAAAGTAAAGCGCAAAAACAGCCAGTGACAAATAGCAATGACTGAATATTGTAGTGTGTGTGTTTGTGTATTAGTCAACCATCACTTGCAAGGCCGCCTCCTCCAAAAGGGAATATGTGCGGCAAAAGCAAATTCAACATCTATTGGAATAACAATGGAAGTGATTGGAGTTAACAATCCAAATCACTAGGTGCAGGGATTTGAAACATATGTCATATTGTTGCGCATCAGTGATAAAAACTAATAACAGTATTCCCTGACTGCACTGTATGAGTGAGAGTCAGACACAAAGCCCTAGCAGAGCGCAGCCCCCCTGCCGCCCCTTATCCTGCAATGTCAGATATATCAGCAATGCTAATGCCCAGGCAGCATCCTGCACTGCTCGCCCTGAACCACTGAAAAGACAACCATTTAGGCTTTAAAAGACACACATAAACAAAAAAGGAAGGAGGAGATGAAGAGAGAGGGGAAAAAAGAAAGACAACGCAAGAGAGGGAAAGTAAGAAAGAATGAAGGGAGGATGGGGGTGGGGGGGTTGGTAAGAGGAAGTCAATTATGTATTCTGAACCTGGCCGATGTAGTCCTCAGGGATCTGCCTCCGCACCTCAGGATCTGTAAATAATTGACAGATAATATTAATTGGCTTTGGATTAGTGAGCAAGCTCAGTATCACACATTAATATTTGATCAGAGGATGATAGGGACCCTGGCAGGGGATCCGAAGGGGCAGCTGAGGCTGTTTTGTTGATTAGGCCAGAGACGGGAGGAGACAGAGGCAAGTGGTAGCAGCAACAGCAACAACAGCAGCTCCAGAAACACACACACACACACACCACACACACACACACACACACACACAGCCGTGGTTTGATGCGCCCATTTGCTCTAGGCTGCTAAATCTCCTACTGCCAGCAAACTGCCTGCTCCTTCTTCACCACAAAGAATAAGGAAAGGAAACCACAGAGGAGGACTTCCGGAGCCAGGCAGAGATTGACTGTTTTTATTCAGATTTTCAGTTTTATTCTCCTGTGATGATCTAAATGCTGACTAAGACGTTACAAGCCTGCCAGGGATTGAAATATGAGGGGAACAAATATCAGCAGAAATATTTTTGATTTGTTGGGAAATTTAGATTTTTGTCTGTATATTTCATTGTGTTATTTGCTCATAAAGGTAAAGGGTGTCAGATTTATGGGGATGAATGGGGTGAGGTAAATTGCAGATTGTAACCAGCTAAAACGTTTCTCAGCTAGAATTCCTTCAGTGTTCATTGTTTAGGAGTTTTTTTCAAGTGCTAAATTATCGAAAAAGGTCTCTTCCTCTCCAAAATAAACAGACCAGGTGATTTAAACTGGTAAGACCACAGAATACAGCTGTTTCTCATTACAAATCAGTGTAACTCCACGATGGCTCATTGTAGTTGGGCTTCTTACTAGTAGTTGGCCAACGCGAAAATGTGAAAACGCAAACGGCCCTATATGTAGCCAGTGTTTGTCCGTTCTGGGCTACTGTAGGAACATGGCGGTGTAACATGGCGATCCCCATAAACAAGGACCTGCTCCCTATGTAGATATAAAGGGTTCATGCAAGGGTAAGGAAAACACAATGATTCTTATTTTCAGGACATTATACACAAAATAAAACATACTTATTATATTATATTATATTTTATTATATAGTGTAACATTTCTGCCAATATGTCCCACTAAATCCTCCACACTACTCCTTCAAATCAAGTCAAGTTAACTCAAAATTACAAATTCTTCTCAGAGGGCTCATAAAATAGAGATATACATGTACACATAAAATATGATATAATAAAAGCCCCACCAGAAATCTGTAAAAGTAAAGCAACAAAAGCAATTTGGAAACAGAAAAAAATAAAAATGAAACAACTACAAATATAAAGAAAGTATCAGTCAATTGTGTAAAATTAAAGATATTGCTGTCATGACATAAAATGTGGAAAATAATTTTCCAAAACATCATGCAAAAAATCAGGCATTCTTGAAATCTCGCCAAAGCTTACACAGGAGACATATGTAATGTTACCCTGATGCTATGAGCCATCCTCTGCTTGCACTATGATGCACAGAACCATGCAAATCTTGTCTTAATTTAAAAAATGAATAAAGAAATAAAAAAGGAAAGAAATGAGGCCTAAACTTGAAGGTGCATGGTGTTTCCTGCAGCAGCAGAGGCAACAGCAGTGATACTCAGAGTGGGAAAAAACAAACAAGACAGATTTACGCAGCAAAACAAGCTGGCAGACATACACGCACAATTAAACTCATGGAGGCTAATTAAAGTGTTACTGGAAGCATGCAGCTAGAGTGTGACAACATAATGAAAGATTGAAGAGGGGAGGAGAGACACGGGACCCCCCTTCACTACACCCTGCTTTCTTTCTCTCTGAAAACAATGCCACCTCTCCCTTTCTGCACTTGCCTCCTCTCTCTCATCTACCATATGCTGCCATTTGTTTAGTCAAATCCCCTTTAAGCAGTGCAGATCTATGGCTCTGAGGCAGTGCTTTTCTACAACTTGGATCAGTCCTCACAGACACATCGGCAGCTCGTATCCCTCATGGCCGTGTCACTCGGCCAGCTAGAAGAGTCTCCCGGGAGTAGCTTTTTATTGCTTTTCCACACCATTTGTCTGGCGATTACAGCTAGCCTCCCCTGAACCAGGGGAATAATCACAATATTTCAATTTAAAGATAGCAGGGGAGAGAGAGAAGGGCTAGTTTGGCTTGGAGATTGTTTCTGCACCATGCTGTGAAGAGGGCACCAATTGGATGAGTTATAGATCATCTCCTGACATAAATGACTTCTTAACATTAGCAGGAAACTGCACTGCCTGTCCCCACACACACTCAAAGTGAACTTGATTTACCTGCCAGCAGGAGAGTCTGTGACATTCCCTAATGTAAGGTTAACTTATGTTGAATAATAGCCTACTTAAGGTAGAAATAATGCAATATTTTAATGTTTTGTAACACTATTGTTTTATAATTTTATAATACTTTTATAAAATGTTATAATTAATATGAAAATGAGTCAATCTAGCCAGCATATTTATTCATTTATGCCATTTTACTGTAATTCACCTGTCCCAGTTTCATGTATGAAAAGTGTACACTATGTATTTTTGTTGGCAGCACACAGGGGCTTTTTAGGATTTGAGAACACTGGGGGGTCTGTAGAGATCATCCCCTGTGACATATCAGAGGGAAATATTGTACATTTCACTCCATTACATTTTTTGTCTGCTTTAATTTCTTTGACAACCTATAATAATGATACAAAATAAAATCAACTAATAAATGATGATGTATAAATAAAAGATTAAACTACTACCCAAAAATGTGTGTGTGTGTATATATATATATATATAGAGAGAGAGAGAGAGAGAGAGAGAGAGAGAGAGTATGGCTCCAGCAGATTCCAGGTCCAGAAGAGTGTGGTCCTAGGAACACACAGAACCCTGAAACTCCCCCAAAAATTTATTAAAATTAGACTGTTTATGTTGGTTCTACATATAATTGTCAGTTACTGTAATACCGATTTATTGTGCGATGTTAAATAATTTAATCATGTCCAGGGTACCTGATTTTTAGCTGTAACTTCAACTTGACTTCTTAGCAATATTCTTCATTAATTTTCCATAACCGTTTATCCTGTTACGGTTCGCAGGGGTGCTGGAGCTTATCCCAGCTGACATGGGGCGAGAGGTGGGCTACAGACTAGGTGCCAGACTATCGCAGGGGTAACACATAGAGACAGACAACCATCCATCCATTTTCATAACAGCTTATCCTCTTGAGGGATGCGGGGGGGCTGGAGCCTATCCCAGCTGACATTGGGTACACCCTGAACAGGTCGCCAGACTATCACAGGGCTGACACATAGAGACAGACAACCATTCACGCTCACATTCATAGAGTCACCAATACACCTAACTTGCATGTCTTTGGATTGTGGAGGGGAGCCAGAGTGCGCGAGAAAACCCATGCTAACATGGGGAGAATGTGCAAACTCCTCACAGAGGGGTTCTCCCACCCTGGGTTTGAAACCCCCACCCTGGGTTTGAACCAGGAACCCTCTTGCTGTGAGGCAACGGTGCTAACCACTGTACCACTGTGCAGCCCAATATGACATCATTACATACATAATGCATTTGATAATAATATTATTTAAAGGTATTATGTGACTTCAAAGCAATTTCATTATGTTACAAGCATAAGTACAAAAACACATTAGATCTCACAAAAATAACTTTTATTTGGTGAAAGAATACAGTACAACATTGACATTGGACTCCAAAGTTTCATGCAGTTTCATGCTCCATCCGTCTCCTTCCTTGGATACATCGTGGCTAAGAGGAGCATGCAGTGGATCCAGAGAGGGTGTCAGCCGTCACTTCTTGGCTTTTTTCTGCCTACTGCAAACAGCTGCAACGCTTTCTGGGCTTCTCCAACTTTTTATCCAGGGCTACAGCATGGTGGCTGCTCCTCTCACCGCTCTGACATCTTCCACGGTGCCTTTCCAGTGAATTCTAGCAGTCAACTTCATCCCTGCACCTTCTTTTCCTGGCGGCTATCCGCCAGGCTGGAGGGGACTAAGCTGCCATTCTTGGTTTGGACTGACCATAAAAACCTTGAGTATATCCGGACTGCCAAGAGGTTCAACTCCCGTCAGGCTCTGTGGTCCCTCTTCTTCACCCCGATCAACTTTATGTTGTCTTGCCAGCCAGGGTCCGTGGAGCTGGATGCTTTCTCCTGCCAGTTCCAGGAAGAAGAGGAGACTGTGGAACGAGGGACCAACCACATCATGCGTTCCCCAGGCGCTACGGTCCGACGTCCTCCAGTGGGCTCACTACTCCAAGCTGTGGGCCTATGACTTCTAGCCCTAGCTCTTCCCTGCACAGGAGCAAGGGGTCTCCTGTCCCTCTGCCCAAGCCTTCATCCTTCGGGGCCACCGGACCTGGAAACAAGGCTGCACTCCTCTGCTCAGCAGACCGCTACTCCACATCTGCCTATTGGCGCCTCTCCGTGGCACCCACCTATCAGGCCAGACAAAGGGTGTGGCTATCGACCCAGGACCCCCCTCTGCAAATGGAGTCCAAGAAGTTGGCTCCCAAGTTCATTGTACCCTTCAAGATCCAGAGGGTCATCAACAGGTGGCGGTGAGATTAAAGCTCCGGTCTATGCGCATCCACCTGACGTTCCATGTCCCCGGGGTAAAGCCTGTCTGGGAGGACCCTCTGGTCCCTGCAGTCACCCCTCCGTAACTACCTCAGCTCATACACCTGGGGCCCGCCTACACGGTTCGCCATTCGCTATGCTCCTGCTGCTGGGGAAGGGGCCTCCATTACCTGGTGGACTGGGAAGGATACGGTCCTGAAGGGAGGTCTTGGGTCTCGGCTCGCCACATCCTAAACCCCCAACTCATCACGGATTTTCACACTCGGACCAGCCAGGGAAGGGGAGGTTTCTCTCTCCTGGGCCTCATCCTCCCTGTCTATGGAGGACATCAATGTGGAAGGACTGTCCTCGGAGGAAGGCGGGTTCCTCCTCCAGAGTGGAATCTCAGCTCTCCTAACATCGCTTTCTGCCTGCCCCCTCTCGCCGGCAACACACCTTTGAGCTGTTACAGTGCTCCACGCAGAGAGCTGCGGACTGATTCTGTTTCCCTAGGAATACTGAAACTGTACATTGACTCTCTCTGTTGCCTCACCAGTCTGCATTGCCTGTATTTATTGAAGTGGTGCATTAAAGCTAAGTGTAAACTGTTCCGCCATGTAGACTTTACATCCCCCAAGATTCAATAAATTCTACATGATCCAAACATGAATAGAGAGAAACATAACTGAATTATGTAGTAAACACTAAATGCACATTTGTAAATTGAACAACCCACCATTTCCCATTTCTTCAGTGTACAATGATGAACTATTATTATGGACTGCTGAGGTTTCAGTGTTACCAGTGGTGGAGTCTTTTGCTGTAAACTGTAATCCGAACAACTGTCTTACAAATTTAGGAACTTTGACTAGTGCTTACACTGGATAGTGTTCTCTGTTCTACATTATGCATTGATTGCCCATGTCGTTATAGAAATTCAGCTTTTTTTAATATGTGGCTCAATAGCTATGATGTTCCAAAAATATCAACAGGTCATATAAATGCTTTGCAACCATTTTGATGACTGCAATGAGCTGCTGTTCATAATCTGTATTGACTTTGAATCTGTAGTTATTATTGGTGATTTTGACATCCTTATAAACAACTACCACGGAAGAGTGACTAAAGAACTGTGTTGTGTTCTTGATAACTATGGAACTATGTAAATAGTATTAATGCCATTGCCCCCACTGGGGTAAAGGTCTCCACTTAAACAGTGACAGGATTTCATCTTTCGTATGACTGGATCTCAGTGCTGCAGTCAACACAGTCAACCTCAACATATTACCAGATCCACTGGAAAACTGGGTGGGATCAATCAGACTGCTGCAGCTGATTCAGAATGCTGTTGCTCAAGCTATCACTAAGACCAAGATCACATCACACCAGTTTTGAGGTCTTCACACGGGCTTCCTGTCTGTCAAATCATTGATTTCAGAATATGACTGGTTTCTATAGTACTGACTGTTTTAACAAAATACTTTTCTGATTACATTCTGAATGATCCAGAGCTCTCAGGTCATCCGGGACAGGTCTGCTTCCTGTATCAGGAGTGAAAACTAAACATGGAGAAGCAGTGTTCAGTTTTATGCACATTGTAAAAAAATAAAAATAAAAAAAATGAATTTGGGAGTGGCAAATAAAGCCCATGCATATCATTTAAATTTTAATTAAGTATATTAGGCAGCAAGTGAAATAACTAATAATGGGTAAATTATGCCTACTCTACCTATACATTAACAGTAACAACAGTCACATAAAAAAGTATCATTAAATATACTCCAAGATATTGAATAATCACTGCACTGCAACATGCATGTGTCAGCACAACCCGTTCTCATCCCAACTCACATATGCCTGCTTGATCAGTGTCATTCACATCTACATATTACGCACTAGGTATCCTCCTGTGTTTGTTGTTGACCCCGCCCATTCATGTACTGTATCACACTGTTGTGAGAGGTGCCATCTGACCAACCAGTGGTCTATCATAACATCATGACAGTTTCAATAAACACCATGAAATTGACACTGCCCAGCACCATACCGCCACAAAAGGTGGCTTTTGGCATTTGTGTCTGATGCAGATATCACTGCCATAGCCACAGTATTTGACATCTTCGGAATGGGACAGAGCTGGTCAGCACCCATGCAGCAAGGCTAAAGTCAGTTTCATCTGTGGGACTGGAGAGGGTTGAGCTGAAAACCAAAACAAAGTCCCTGAAAACTGCAGGTCTGCTGCATCTCTTTTCTTTTAAATTAGGGCTGAAGACTTTTCCATTTGTTGCTGCCTTTCATTAAATCAAATAATTATTATTTCCTTACATCACACTGTAACTTTTATTCTTGTATTTTATACTTGTCTTATTCTATCATAGCCTGTTTTTATTTGTTCTCTTGGATGAATGTCCTTTAATAATGTCTTTCTTTTGCACTTTGTATATAAAGCACTTTAAATTGCACTGTTGCTGAAATGTGCTGTATAACTAAACTTGCCCTGCCTTGCTGTGCATTGCCTATGACATCTCATCATCATCAAGATTATCCTTTGGACATTGTGCAACCAATTGCAAAATAATTCAAACTCATAACATTTGGCCCTGTCTGGCTCTACTGCATTTTTCTTGTTTAAAGGTCCAATGTGTAGGATTTAGGTGGCTATACTGGCAAAATCTGAGTATAATATTCATACCAATGCTTTTATTTAACACTGAAACTAAGAATCATATACTGACATATGGGGCAGGTCGTCACCCACAGAGTCCGCCATGTTTCTACAATAGCCCAGAACAGACAAACCAAACATTTGTTCCAAATAGGGCCATTTGCATTTTTATGTCAGCCATCATTAGGGTTGGGACTCGTTAGGATTTTAACAATTCCGATTCCTTACCGATTCCTTCTTAACGGTCCAATTCCTTACCGATTCCTCTTACCGATTCCTACATTATATTCATTATACTTGCTATACTTAAACAAGTATATAATAAACACAAATGCAATGCTTGTATCATCTCCCTGAGAATATATAACAACAATAAGTGATTCTCTGATTTCTACAGTAACACTATTACCTCAAATTAACCACAGCAATGTAATAAAAAAAATATTTATATGCATTCATAAAATTTGTACCTATATGATGGACAATCAACGGCAGAAAATGCATGTGCATCTTAACAATAAATCTTGTCACAGCACAATGACACTCTTCAGCTCTCTCTATGGTCATCCTCCCAGCTTTTGCCACAGTGAAGGGAGTTATGTTACAGCTTTTGCTGGTCTTGCTGCCTGTGTTTTCTAAATACAGGAAAACACAACATGACACTTTAATGTTACTTTATATTCATGACTGACTGATTTACAGCCAATTTCATAGCTTAAGTTATCAATAACGTTACCAGTAACGTAACGTTAGACAGGCAGGGAAACCTAGTGCTTTTCGGAAGGGCGCGTCGTTAACATTAGCGCTGCTTGGAGTGGCTTCATCCTGCACAGCCTGCGGGTGTGACGGTGAGGGCGGTGGCGCTGGTACCAGAGGTTTTCTCAGGTTGTCAAACACGGTACATTCCTTGACATTAATGTCATGTTTTAGGAGGTGTTTTATTATAGCGGATGTGCTACCACCAGTGCAAGTGATGACTGCACTGCACTTCATACACTTGCACCATTTTGTATGAAGTACAACCAGGCTTTGGATGACTTCTGTCGCATGTTCATCTTCTCTGTCGCTCGACTGACGCTGATCTGAGATCAGTGGGCGGGTCCACTCGACTCACTCATGGAGATGCACGTGATGTTACCACAGTCACTTACACGGCCAAATGAAAGACAGCTGCCAACAATCTGGACCTGTTTTTTTTTTTTTTTTTTTTTTTTTACAATCTAGGAACCGTTTGCAGGAACCGTTACTCCAAATGTGATGGAACCGATTCCGAAAAAGAACCGGATCCGGATCCCAACCCTAGCCACCATAGCTCTTCTACATATTTGGCACATATAGAGAATTTTCAGCTGGTTGCAATCTGCAGCCTCACTGCTGCATGCCTCTAAATCCTTCACACTAGACCTTTACAGCACTTGAACTCTTGAACAATTTTTTTTTACTCTTTTCTCCATTTTGTTTACATCAAACCTCATGTATGCTGACCAAGCCTCCAGAACACATACTCACTCCGACCTTGTCACATATCAGTGTTTGGTCATGGATTTTCCACGTCGAGATATTGCATGCATTGTCTGTTTTAATACACTTTAATTTTCACAGGCAACGTACAGTTTGCATACAGTCTCTTTCAAAATAAACGCACTACATATTGTGCGTACAACACTACAAATTGACGTGTTTTTTTTTCTTCCCTTTAACAACAAATGCATGTGATTACATTCAGCCAACGCATGCACATGGTTGGGTTTAGGCAATAAAAGCACATGATTGGGTCTTGGCATAGGCGTTTCTAGCCCATTTTTGGGGGTGAAGCACCCCTAAAATTTGAGCGATTTTTTTTTAAATTGTTTTTTCTTACTGTATGTCCCTTTTTAACAAGCTAGAAAAGTGTCAGAACCATACAGTACTTGGTTGCAACGTATTATTTTAACAATAAAAATACAGCAGCAGCTACGAAAGCTAGCTGCTAGCTACGAAACGTTACAGGTGGTCAGTACCACTGTCCTCTGTTTGAATTGGAATGAGAGAAGCTAGCTGTTGTGTCATGTGCATGTGTTAATATTAAAGCCAAGGTGCTACTGACTAGCTAACTGACTGGATGCCCATTAACATTATACAAGACAAGAAGGAAAAAGTCAGAGACAAACACTGAAAAAGTCAATTACTGTCAGTGTGTTAATGTTACATGTTGTGCATTGCATTTCAAATAAAAGTCCAAAAAATAAGTCCAAGGTCCATTTTTGGTATTTTTGGTACTCACTATAGGGGGCTGATTTACTCCAGAAACATACATACTGTTTATGAGTATGTTGAGGAGCTGCTGTATCACAATGAGTTATCTTCCCCCAGAAATTAGGGTTACGATATGTTTCTTTTATGATTCCAATCCATTCCTCTTTTGCCGTGGCTCAGCATTTAAATAACCTTTATCAGATTTCATGGTTTAGTCACAGACTTTCCCAAAAAGTGCTGTACTTTTCTTTCACAAATGTGGGAATGAAATTGAGTTAAAATGTACAAAACAGTAAAATTTATCTTGCCCGACCGGGCAGGTCTCTGGGTGTTCAGCACCCCTAAACCTCTGATCCTAGAATCGCCCCTGGGTCTTGGTAAAAAGAACAGGGTTTGGCTATACAGTCTTATGGGAAGCAAGCATCGGCAACCCGGGGAAAAGTCGGTGGTTGTTGGACCCATCGCCACCCCTCCCACAGACCCTACTTGGACTTCCGCTCTCTCTAACTTTCACTGTTGTCCCGCTCCCCCTGACACCACCGGGTGCCGACCAGCTGCATATCATGCTGACATGAAAGGATAGCTGTTTCTGTCAGTGTCTGATGCCGAAAGTCAGTGACTAAGTGTCGGTTTTTGACAACTTTGGAGTGAAACTGAGTAGGTGAGACATATTTGACTTCATAGATTGGAAGTGCAGGCCATGTGACACACACCGTCTACGGGGAGGACAACGATCTTGTACTCAGCGTCGACAAAACAAAAGAACTCATCATAGACTTCAGGAGACGAGCCCACCCTCTGCAGCCAATCACCATCAAGGGGACCATGGTGGAGCGAACTGACAGCTACAAGTTCTTAGGCCTGCACATCACAGAAAGCCTCAGCTGGGCCAAACACACTGTAACCACAGTGAAAAAGCTCAGCAGAGGCTGCACTTCATCAGAGTGCTAAAGAAAGCCGGACTTGGACGCCAGCCCCTCACCCAAGCATACAGAGGACTTGTGGAGAGCATCCTCACCTCCGCCATCACAGTGTGGTATGGCAGCACCACCCTGGCTGAGAGGAAATCCATGCAACGGGTCATCAGAGCTGCAGAGAGGATTATTGGCTCCGGTCTCCCTTCTATGGAGACAATATACACACAGCGGTGCCGGAGGAAAGCGCAGAGCATTATGAGGGACAGACACCACCCAGCACATGCCCTGTTTCAGTGGGTGGACTCGGGGTACAACCTGAGACACCGCAGGCCAGGGAGCATCAGTGCTCGCACAGCTCGCTTTCACAAGAGCTTCTTCCCAGCCACTACCAGATTAGTGGCACAGGACATTAGGGAGGGGAGAAGTTATCTCACACCATAATCTCATAACTCTTTTCACACTATACACACTACATAAGGAAAATGTGCAATAACTCTTTTTCACACTATATACATCACATCAGGACATTGTGCAATAACCCCTTACAACAATAATGTGCAATATTCATAATGTGCCTTTTATTTATTCACTGTGTTATTACTATTATTTATTTGTTTTTGGTACTTGTTTGTTATGTGATTTAGTGTGTTTTCTTTATTGACCTTTGTGTCTTTTGTTTTTAACTGGTGCCCGGAGAAACGCACAATAATTCCAATGTACCTGTACTGTGATGTACTCGTGCAAATGGCAATAAAACTCTATTCTATTCTATTCTATTCTACACTGGCCCATTTCCTCTACACACACAACACTGATGAACTTATGACGTTATCTTCATGACATTAATGTGTACGGGGAGCCAGCAGAATGTTAGTTGGCTCAGCCAGAGAAGTATTTCAGTGTTAATGCTCTATGGGCCAACAAAAAGCACAAGCCTCAAACACTCTGGCCTCTAGTTTCGCAGACTGGGCGAGGTGGAAGCGCAGCGCACCTGCACTTCACCAACTGGGTGTGGCCAGGCGGATTTTGCAAGTTTGGCACACCGTGCGCGCTGGCGCAGCTACTCCTCTTTCCCACCTCCTACCTACCTGCGCAAGTCGGAAAGAGGGAGGAGAGAAGGCATGGAGTGGGTTTTACACAGCCGATTCACATCACACCAATCGAATGAGCCCCTCTCCTCGCCCTTAAATGTGCCACGTGAAGGCATAATGAAAGTTTACTCAATTTGCCATGGCAGAAGAGAGCAGTAGTGTCAGACGGCCAAACTTCTCCCAGGAGGAAACTGATGTTTTGGTCCGGGAGGTCCAAGCTCGCAGTGTCCGAATATACGGAATTGCGAGCAGACCTCCACGGGCTGATGATGCAAAGGTAGCCTGGGAGGAGGTCACCACAATTGTAAATCAATGTTACATTTCTCTCGTGCGTGCGCGCTCTCTCTTTCTCTCTCGTAGTCTCACTCTGTTTCTTTTCTTTTGACTTTTCTAAGATGACAGATGCTGAATATATACTCCCTATCTGATGCTGTGGCTGTTTGTGGTTGGCTGAGAGGGATGTGAACTCATTAGTTTGCAGCTGTGTTAATCAAATCAGGTTGGTTTCCATTACATGCGCCAAACGTGCCAAACGGTGCCAATCCCCTTTGATCTGACATCAGATGTGACGGGACAGTCGATATAGAGATACATTTATGTGCTGATTGCAGATAGTTGCATTGAATAGTGGTTTTTGTGGGTATTTATTGCATCGTTAATGTGCCTGACATTCTGGAAACCTGCCTGTGAGGTTTTGGTGACGTGTGCGCACTGCCCGCCGGTCAGCAAAACTTCCGCTACACTGGCTGCGCTCCGCCTGCGCTGACAGTGGACGTGGTTTCAGCTGGCGAGCTTTTAGCACACCTTCGGCGAAGCCTTTTGGCACGAAACTGTCACTGCGCCAAGCTGGATCTGTCGACACCTCCCCCTGCTGCGCCGCCAAACCCATCTCAGCGCACCTCGGTCTGCCAAAGTACCAAACTGAGCGTGCCTCGGGTTGCGCTGCTCAAAACTAGCTCTGTGCGGGGTTCGCCACCTTGCGCCACCCTGCACTGTGCCGGGAAACTAGAGGCCTTTGAGTGAGCAACTTTCATTGGATTGAATAAGATGCCATCTTGGAAAATAGTATCCAATTCTCTTACTAGATCTAAGATATTGATTATAAAACCTGCAGCAGAGCTATTAATTGTCTGATCACACCTTTAAAACACATCTGGGCTTCAGCAGTTCTTGAGAGGTTCTTAATCATCTTTGGGAAGCAGCCTCATTTGGTGGAGAAGCATGAAAAAATGTAAAACGGCATTACATATACATACAGTCACATCTACCAGAAAGTTGGTTTTCTTTTAAAAAGTCAGCAATGAAAAAACATTCCACTCAGATTGAACCAAACTTGCAAAGAACCACACAAGTCACTACTAAACAAGATGAGAGCACTTTGACAAAGCTTTCTTTTTAAATGTGTACTTCATTGTTGCATCACTAATAGTTAAAAGTGGTGTCAATGTTGCAACTTAATCACTCTTCAAGGATCATGGCCCTGCTGAGCTTAATTAATTAATTATGAATACAACCACTTAACTGCTGCAGGATATCATGCATACCATTGTGAACGCGCTGACCTACAGTAACCCTACAGTTTTTTTTTGTTTGTTTGTTTTGTTTTGGCTTTTTTTTTTTTTTTAGCTTTTCTGTTAACCATGCATGCTATAGGGATTGTAACAGTAATGTGCACCAAATGTGTATGATCTTTATCTTTTTGACTGCAGATTGTCTTCATCAGATGGATATGACTTTTTGATTCATATTAAGACTAAGATGTTTGGCTTGGGTCATTGTGCAACCTTGAACCTTATACCTCACCTGCAAAACACCCATCAGTTATTTACAATGTGTTACCTTGAATTCTTGAAGGAAACCTTGTTTGTCCAGCATGTCACCACAGTGAACAAAGAATCCAAAAAATGTAAAAATGTCATTAATGTAAGTAAACAGGGTCCCTGTTTAAAAGCAGTAAAATTATATCAAAACATCTGTTCACATACTCTTGCACAACTCGTACCGTATGATCCAGTCTCATTTATGCAGTGGTATGCTCACTACCTACCAAACACATGCATTTACACTAAAACATTATGATTTGAAACACATCAGGGACACCTGTCTCATGCACGGCTGAGCAGCATGCCTGGGCACACGCATGCATTTCAACTCTTAAGCGGAGCTCATAGGCACGCGTGTGCTCAGGCATGCATGGGGCGTATTACTCGTAGGTGGATGTGTTTTATATTGTAATGTTTTTAGCAAAAATGCATGCGTTTGGGAAGCAAGTGGAAGTGGAACAGTGGAACAAGGAGATTTGGATTATACCGCATGAGTTGTGTGAGGGATTGAAAACGGAGTTTTGCTTTTGTTAAACATGGTCACCAATGACTTATATTCATGAAGAACGTTGGCATTTATGAATTCTCTGTTCACCATGGAGGCATGGGAGAAAAACGATGTTTACTGTAAATGTTTACTAAAGGAATTCAAATGAATAATTGATATGTAGATGGTCATTTTGCGGCTGAAGTATTCTTTTACAATCACAACACAACATGATCTGTTTGTGACCTGTCATGCCTGTATAGGTGAGACATTCTGCCAGTGTTCTGCCTATTCATCAGGGTTGGGGTCTCTGCTGAGAAGCAATAATCTACAGCAAAGGGTTTAGGAGAAAAATAAGAGATAGCATGAAGAGATGAAAAGCAGACATGAATAAGGGCAGTCTGTTAGAGAGAGGATTGCTTGAGACTTGTGCATGGACCTTATAATCCCATTGCTCCATTTCATGGAGTTTTACCCAGAAGAGCTTATCCCCAGCATCTAACCCTGCTCATACTCCACTTGGTAAGATGGGAACCAGAGTGAGAAAAATCAAGGGACTGATAGGAAAGTTCCTGAGAAGGACTGTTGAGTCCTATAGTTCTCTAATTAAATGTACAACTGAAAATATCAAATTGGACATGCTTAGGAGGGTGGTCCATTGGCTCGCTAACCTTATCGTTTAGCATACACCAGAAGAAGTGGCTATATTCTAACCCTCATTTATGTATTTCCACAGAATTCAGTATTATTGTTTTAGATCACATCTAACAAATAGAGTGGAAATTCTATCTTGAAAATGACTGAGGATGGACACAATAACAGTGAACTCACCTCTTTAGGGATACAAAATTAGTACAAAAAGTCATCTGTGACTTGAGTGACAGTTAGCATTAAGTCAGCATTGTAGGAGCCTAAATATGCGATTAAAGGATCTTTTTGTGTTTTGTTTTTTTATGTAAAGTTTTGTTTTTTGTTGTTACATCTATATATTGTCATCTTTGGGATGGCAGCATTCCTTGTTTATCAAGACGTTTTTCTGTTGCTAGGAAACAACATTGTTGTTCCTCTTAGACTTCCGGTTCAGCCACTACTGCATGTAAACGACATATGAAAGACCCAGGTTAAGTCCTTCTGAACTGAAATACACACTGTGGGAAATGGCGTTTTAGTTTTGGGACCTTGCAGCTCAATGGTAGGTTTTTCCTTTCGATAAGGTATAAACTTGATGTCAGAAATAAAAGACATATTAATAAACGAAAGAAGTGACACTGTCGGGAAATTCCAGGGTCTGTCTTTCATTACCAGTAACTGAAGCCCCTTTTCACTGCACAAAAAAACCCCACCAACACTCGCTAACATCTGGCATTTTATGTAATGGGAAAGGTGACAATCGACATTCACAACCTGGTCAGGTGACTCTGCAGTTGTCACGGGTATTTATCGGCTCCAGCTCTGATTGGCAATGATTGAAATAAAAAACCCGGATGAATGCTATATTTTTAGCCCCCTTACCAAGATGCAGTGATGCACCACCACAAAATACCATCCATCTCCAAGCAGCACTCAAGCATTGACCCAAATTAGTCTGCAGTGAGTTTGAAAGAGAGACAGAGTAAGTAATAGGTACATAAAAAGAACCACTATTAAGTTTGTATAGGCCTCAGTTGTCTAACCGTTTTTTTCTGCCTGTCAGTGACATCGAACTTTACACACCAAAGAAAAAAAAAAAACGACATACAGAAACGCATACATGTCTGCTGCTCTGGTCTACTGGCAATGGGAAAGGAGTGTGTAACCCATTTATAGCGAATTTACTTGTGGTTAAAAAACCTGCGTTGGTAGAAAGGGGTATAAGATGATTAGAGCTAATGATTGCTAGCCAACAGTCTACAGGGGGAGAGAAGTATATTTGTATTTGTGTGTGCTGTTTGTTTGTCTTGTCATTTTCATTCTCCAAAAATTTGCATAACTGACCAGTAATGGATTAGGCCCTCAGCGCGTGGAGTTTCCCGACAATGTCCAGTTTCGTTGTTTGACTGCTGCAATACACACTTTGCCCTGGTTCCTTTCTTTAGGAAAGTGATAGACTTTTATCTAGGTAAGTTTGTACCTTGTCAAGGAAAACAACCTACCAATGAGCAGCAAGGTCCTAAAACTAATTTTGCTATTTCCTACAGTCTGTATGTATGTTCAGGAGGACTAAAGTTCAGCATTTCATATGCCATTTACATGCTGTAGTCCAGTCCCTTTCTAGCAACTGAAAGAGGCCTTGATCCAGTTCATAAAATTTTATCATAAACAGTATTTTTTGTTTGTTTGCTTATTTTTTTTTTTTTTTTTTCCTTTTTTTAATTAAATGATCTTTAATTTCTAGACAAATGGTGTAATCCATGGATGTATATGAACTGGATACAGCACACGAGTCAGCCTCCCTACCATTTTTTGTCACACTAAGTTAGTGCTCAGCATAGTGTTTCAAATAAGGTACATGCTAAGGTAAGGAGTAAGATAAAGGGAAATTCGTAACAGGGTCCAGATTCACAGCAACCAGATATTGTTAAGTCTCTGAGGAGAATTTGATGTGAAATCACTGTGATAACATGAGCAACAAATCAGAATTGAAATGACAGAGAAATATCTTGCCTCTGGCAAAGTGTACAGGAGGGCATATTCCATCAGAGAGAGGTAAATGAAGAAGCTGTCAAACAGGAGAACATAACTTTCTATTTGTCTTCATCCAGAGAGGTGGGGTGGAGGGGTTTAAGTCCCTGGACCAGAGGGAGGGATGCTGCTGTGATCCAGTCGTAGCCTTTGATCCCTCGGATGACCCAAGCCACCGCTTGGACTCTGGAAATGAACACACCAGAGGCCTGTGGGACCCAATCCATCACTGCTCAGTCCTGCACCTCACTCTGCTGTAGTGTGTATGTGTGCATGCAGCAACGCACACACACACACACACACACACACACACACACACACACACACTCATTTGCTGGTGCTAAAGCAAATGAAGGCCTGCCAACACACTAACATGAAGCTAAGAGCTACACAATAGACGAATTCGGTGAGCGATTTGTGTATGCCGCCATCTTGCGCCATTGCTGCGGTGACATGTGTCAATCATCAATTCATTATGCTGTCATTGTGAACTTACTCTCTACAATGACAGCATCATGAATAGCTGGATTGATGATGTTAGACAGTGGCCTCCGGTAACTGATGAAGGTATCTTAAATGAGTACCGATATTAATTTAGAAATTAATCATTTGTTTGAGCGATAAGCAGGAAAGATTAGAGTAATAGGGAGATAATAGACTGTATCATTAAACACTGTGTAATATAACGTTAGCATACGTTACGTGTGCTGACGTTAGCAAGCTAGCAGCGTGACATTTAATCATTATGGACAGGCTACGTGACAACAACATGTGTTTGTGTTTTGTTTTAGGTATTCAAGAATACCAAGAATCAAGAATTACAGGTCTCTGATTGAGGGTCAAAATTACCTGAGCTCCGGATGGTCGGGCAAATTTTACCCCGCCTTTTAGACGACCATCACATCATATTGAAGGTGATCAATATTGATCGCCCTCAATATGATGTAATGTTCACGTAGCCTGTCCATAATGATTAAATGTCACGCAGCACACGTAATGTATGCTAACGTATGCTATCTCCCTATTACTCTAATCTTTCCTGCTTATCGCTCAAACAAATGATTAATTTCTATATTAATATCGGTACTCATTTAAGATACCTTCATCAGTTACCGGAGGCCACTGTCTAACATCATCAATCCAGCTATTCATGATGCTATTATTGTAGAGAGTAAAAACACAATGACAGCATAATGAATTGATGACTGACACATGTCACCGCAGAAATGGCGCCGCCGCAAGCTGGCGGCATACACAAGTCGCTCGCCGAATTCGTCTATATCTAATGTAAACTCTTGTATGTTGCCAATATTTAGGCCCAATCGCATTTCTTATTTTCCAACTTTCCATATGAAATGGGGCAACCTTTCAAGACCCTGATATGTCATCAATAGTCATAGATGGCATGTATGCAAACTAAAAAAGACGCAACTATGGAAATAATGGTAATATCACAATTGCAGTTGTTGTATTGATCCCGACATGTGGAAAGAAAATTCTTTCAGCTATTTTCACTACATTAGTACCCTTCCACCATTATTTAAATTTCCTCATTACCTCCTATGGTCATATCTAGCTTGAGCTACACTACTTCTTCTATGATCTCCAGTGGTACTGCTCCATTTCATCCATATTCATGAGCTTTCAGAAAACGTGCACAAATACGGACAAATAAGCGTTTAAGCAGAGACTTCTGTACCAACTCTCTATTTGTGCAGGTTTTCTGAAAGCTTGAGGATACGGATGAAACGGAGTAGTACCAACGAAATTATGGAGGCAGTGTCGCGTGGTTCAAGCAAGATATGACTGTAGGAGATGATGAAGAAATTTTAAATAATGGCGGAATGGAATGAATCAATAATATGGTGAAAAGAACTCTATCCACATGTCAAGATGTTTATAATGGCTGCACAGACCACCGCCATCTACAAAGCTGCCTCTGTTCAAAGGTAGCCTACAATATTACAACCTCCTCCACCATCACCTTGTTTGTTGTTGTATGAAACTTTTGATTCAGCCCATCAGTGGTATCTACTGGCTGTGTCCATGCCATCATAAAGGATGCATGGAAGTATGAGGGCACGTTTACAGTGTGACGTTTACAATGTTTGAAACTGACACATCTATTTTTGCTAGTAAAGGGGGTGTAAATGAGCCCTAACACTTCACCGTACCCCTCTATCCCACCAAGAATTGGGACACCCTAACCCTTGACATGAATGTGCAAAACAGCGGGATAAGGGATCAGTGGTAGGGGCAAGCAGTGTTTTGTGATTGGGCATTAATATATTTAAACACATACAGTAATGAGCACTTCACACATGCATACTGTACAAGTATCTAAAAATATATATGTACATACATGTTGTGCACACAACACATAGTCATAAACACACTTTATACCAGCATGTTAGCTACACAGGCACACACGTAATCAGAAAGGCACCATTGCTATCATAAGAAAAATCAAGTTGGATGCAGCAACGGGGGAAAAAAAGAAAATCAGCGCTGTGACAAATTAAAAGACATGCAGCATTATAAATGAACAGAGGAAATTATATCTCTCTTTGCAAAAGATGAGTGTTTGAGTGGTGCATTTGTGAGTGTATGCGTGTAAATCTCATTAGACAGAGCAATACCCAGAGCAAATTAAACCATTAGCCTCCGACATGTTTAAAGGAACACTTTAAGATCACTTCCTATTAAGGCTTGCCAGTAAACAGGCCTTTGAAATGGAGCCCTCAACTCGGAGCAGAGCAGTGTTGCAGACATCTGCCATACCCAGCCAAGCCCACAGTAAACTACAGGGGAATGCTTTCTGTGCTACACATCGCTCTACATAACACTCCACATGCTCTTACAAGGGGGGAAACAAACCCTGGGGATTCATGGCCTCATAGAGTAGAAGGCATAAAAACAACACTTAGCTGTTTTATAGTAAATTAATAGATATATGTTGCATCTGCATTAATTTGTAGCCAGGGTGGCCTCATTCACATTGTAACCCTTAACCTTAGAAGTGTTAAGTGCCTTGTTACACCCGTTTACCAAATACTGAAACTAATATTAACCAAAGCACACTTGTACATACAAACTGTGTTTCAATTTTAAGCCTAACACCATCTTCTAGCTTAAATAATAAGCTAACATTATTTATTTTTCCATGACCATGAACCCATAGCCGTCATATTAAAGTGTTAAAGGATTTGAGCATTCATCTCCACTTGTGGCTTTTAACACAAAAATACCAATACAGTGTAACCTCTGCCTTTAACACAAAGAGTAGGTTTCTGTAAATTACTACCATCTGCTGAAGTTTGCATAATTCACAACGGAAATGGAGACACACCCCCTGAAGTTTAGTGAGAGGAACCCACTGGGAGTAAATTCCTTAACCACTGTGTAAAAACACCACATTTTAGATGCAGGGCCATTTTAAAATTGCTAACATTTCTTCAGAGCAATTTTAATACGTTGCCTGTACTTGTTTTCAGCCCCTCATGTTATAATGAAGATCATTCTTAAAAGCTGGACATGTTGTTTATTGTATATAAGTTTTTACAGAGATAAATAATTTGCTGGGAAGGAAATATTTTGTAAAACTGAAAACATGGTACCGAGCAGGACAACTGTTAGCCACCATGACTAGACAGACAATAATGCCACTTGAGTTCTAACAAAACAATTACAATAAACAGCTACATTTGTTAAAAAATGAAAGCATACGATACCCATTTAACTTAGGAAATCTCAGTGCATGGTAATTTCAGAAGTTAAATAATTAATCATCTTTTTCAAATGACAAAATCCAACAATACATTGTTTCAGCAGAGATTGGTGAATTGGTTATTTATTGAAATTAATAATTTTGGGAGTTATACTTACAGTACAACCACATTGAGTTAACTGACAACAAAAAACACTGACATTACTGATAAACACATCTGAGATTATTTCTCAGGTCAGCCTTGACTTGGGTTTATCCATTGTCTCAGGTAAAGTGTGGCGTTGAAACTGAATGTGCAAGTAGGATATCCTATGATCTATGAAACAAGGCATTTAAAAACCACCTCCAGCACATAATTTAGACAGACTGAAATTAACTACTGAATGCTGGACTAAATGAAAATATACAGCTCTTCTAATTCCCAGGGAATCCAATACCAATACCTTGTGATGCCCCTCAGCATGGGATGCCAAGGGCACTCTTTTTTTCACGCAGTTTTATGAGATGCATTGGGCATTCAACTAACTCCAATTAAAACCCATCAAGAATACTTGACGCCAAGAGCATTTGACATGGTGGAAAGAGCGAGAAAGTCATCACAGGGTCGGAGGGAGAGGAGGTGGATGGGTCAAAAAAAACTTGAATTTCACCTGGGAGACTTCAGTTTGTGTCCTATGTGAAACCAAAAGTCAAGGTATATGTTTAACCCAAAACATGTATACGCCAAAGGGTGCCCTGTGTGTCACTATGAAGGGCATGAGAAAGCATCTGTATTTGACAACCTGGAATGGTTGAAATATTATATATTTATCAAGAGAAAATGTAGGTGATTTTTCTACCAAATTCAATGATTCCAGTGGCCATTAGAGAAACTGCATCTTAAGATACTTTGTGAATAACTTATTTTTTTCAGCCATGGTGGTAGTCATATGATGTCACTGAAAAGAAATAACCAAAGAAACTACAGAGCTATTGTTTTCTCAATGTCACTTGGCAGTTTTAACTGGGATTAGCATGATAGCAACTAAAAGTACATTTCAAATAAGAATGTGTTTATGTTAAACTAAAAAAATCAAAGCGTATCTTCTAAATCGTTAATTTGTTAGAAATAAAGTGGTGTGGTATTTACTAGGGATGCGCAAAGATGTTATTATCTGTATCTGTATTCAGATAAAACCGGAAGTGGTTGTGTGTTACATTGTATTTTCTAACTTTATATTCATTGGCAATGCAATTTCTGAGCATTCAAAGCATCAAATTGATTTAATATTGGCATATAATAAGTTCTGAAATATATTTCCATATCCTCATACTTCACTTTTCAATAACAATAATAATAATAATAATAATAATGATAATAATCTGTTTTGCATTGGGAATAGTTTATATCAGACATAGTTTATATAAGAATAACACTGACCAGACAATTTGAACTAGGAAAATGAAGATTTAATGAACACATTCTTTTAAACATTTTGTCACTGAGCTTTTTGTTAAGCAATAGGCTTAGGCCAGTCTCTAACATGGGTCAATGAATGATCAGTTTGGACTGGGGGAAAAACAGCTTTACAAATCAAATCCACCAGTCACTTCGAAAAGCTCAAGGAAAAATATCTGTGGCTACAGGGGGGGATCAAAATAAAATAAATAAATAAATGAAATAAAAATCAACCAGCCATCCTCCTCCTCTGATAAATTAAGAACAGTCCCTTATCGGTACATAAACCAGACACGTCATGCAGCCCGGTTGGTATATTTTAGTACATTCCCTAATAGACCCACAGTGGGCTGGGTGCTAACAGTCACTGTGGAGCACTGCCACCAACGAAGAGGAAATTATTGGACCTGGAGCCGGTAAATCTTGCGTGGCCATAGCGCTCCACCGTATTCCTGTCTGTGACCCCCATTCAACCCACAACCGGCAGGATTTGCCTTTCGTTTCTGCTGCTGGTTGAAATCTGTTTGCTCGCACAAAACTATTTTTAGTTGCAAATGCGAGTAAAATGCTCGCACCGTAACGGTCGCTGTGGATAACAGCAATGGGTAATTGGATATAACCTCTGCCGGTGGAACACGCTTTCAACTCCATACCAAAGAAAGACCAGCTAACATTTGGCCTACACAGGATTAAGGAACTTGCTGCTTTGATGACCGTTCAACTTTAGGCTTTCTGGCAGACAACGGGTGAGTGAAAATATGTCTTACGTCTCACTGTAAGCAGGCATAGCCAGTGTTTGATTAGTGCGGCGTTTCTCAACCACATGACCAAAAAAAAAAGTGCATGACGCGCATGTTTTTTTCCCATCTAAATAATAACTGGTATATTTGTATAGAAAGAAATATCTGCTTCAAAGGCATTATTCGTGCCTATACGAATAATATATTCATATTCGGGCACACCCTAGCTTCTCTGAAATGTATGGATTGAAATATCCTTTCTAAGTTTCCTTCTTGGAGTCTTGACTCATTGTATTTTTCCTCTTACAGAGTTTGAATCTCCGACTGTCCAACATCTGTAGAGAGCAGAGTCAATTCTTCGGTATAATGCTTGTGTACTCTAAGGTCTTGTGTGGTTTGGATTCAAGCGACAGTGGTTAGGCTCCAGGGAGTTGCTTGTCTACCATGGTGGAAGCCAGTTCCATGTGTTGAGAGCAGTTTTAATAGGGTGCTGGGGAGAAATAACACTGCTGAGAGGAGCGACCATAGGCTCTCTGCAGGAGGAGTGAGAGACAGTTGTGCCAGCCCCTGGTCAGAATCACACACATTCACATTCCAGTCTAACTGGATATTGCCCCAAAGTCCCCCTGAGGAGATTAACCACAGCTGAGTGTTAACTCCTTCAACTCTGTTCAGCTGCCTACCTTTCACCAGCAGACTCCCGTTCCAACACCTCAGTCATGACTCCTTCTGCCTCCTACGCCTTATTTTTTGAGCTCAAAATTGAAATGTTCCACCCATATCACTCTGTGACTTTACAATTCTAAACTAAATTGCACTATAGATAGTCAGATACCAATAACTTCGAGAATGCAATGGTACTTGTAATTGATAGTAAACTATGCCTGGCCAACACATCCTCACTCCCAACAGTGCTCAGCAGGAGACTGGACCCACTAAGAACTGTTGTGGAGAGGGGCACATTGAACACACTGATAGCTATAATGGACAATAGCAGACACCCTCTTCACAGCCTCCTGGAGCCACAGAGGAGCAGCTGCAGCAGTCAGCTCATCTCACTGCGTTGCAGAACAAAGCGTTTCAGGAGACCCTTTGTCCCCACAGCAATAAGACTGTTAAACACCTCCTGAATCCAGTCACACACATTCAAACACATCACATTAGCCACAGCTGGAATGGACTGTGGAAAGTTTTTGCAATTTCATTTTAATTCAAATTTGATTTTTTATTTCTATTTCTGTACTTATTTTAACTCATTTTATGTCTATTCTAAAACTACTGTATTAGGGGTGTAACGGTACACAAAAATCTCGATTCGGTACGTACCTCAGTACACAAGTCACGGTTCGTTTTTTTTCAGTACAGTAATGAAAAAAATAGACAACTATTAAATATCTTTTACTTATTGGTAACCTTATTAAAACATACCACCACAGCAGTTAACTCTTTTTACACAATTTTTGAATGAAACAAATATATATAAAATCCTGCTTTTTCACATTGTTTGAATGAAAAATATAAATATACATTTCTGCTTTAACAGTTTTACTCAATTAAAATAAAAAGTATAGTGCAGCTGGTCAGCTTTAAAGCCTGCTCAGATTCAGTTTTACTAGGAACTTACTTAGCTTTCCCACATTGTTAAAGTGCAGTAAACAAAACATGCTTATATCTAAAGTGCAGCTTAAACAATTTTACTCAACTCCAATGGCGTTGATTATTTCTTTAGCGCGATGGTCAGGGAAACGCTCTTTCTTTTTAAACGACGACGATATCGTAGTTTGCACCAGATTGCTTTTTCTAGTCGTGCCGGTTAACGTTCAAACTCGGGTGGTGTCGCTTTAGATGCGTTGGCATGTTAGACGTGTTTCCAAGTACATACCCGACCGCTGTTCTGCAGTGTAGGCACACTGCTTTTGTCTTGTCAACTTGTTTATTTCCATCTTCGTATTCTGAAACCAAAGTGTTCCCAAACGGAGGACGTAAGGTTTGCGGGTGGGTCTTCAGGTTCGTCAGGCTCACTTGCCATGTTGTCAAAATGCGAGAATGCGCTGCACAAAGTAAAAGCGGAGATTTACGGTCGGACTCGGTCCGTCACTCAATTATGTCCGTCGGGGAACTAGATATTTTAAATGGTTCGGCTCGCAAAAACGGAATTAAAATAAAACAAAAAAAATAAAATAATATCCTGCGCCCAATAATTCGGTACAGGGTCGTGCCGAACCGAAAGTCGCGTACCGAACGGTTCAACACAAATACATGTACCGTTACGGCCCTACACTGTATTATTGTTGATGAGGGGAAGTGTGGTTGTTGTTTTTTATTAGCTGCTGGACAGCTGAATTTTCCCTAATAAAGTTCTTTCTGTTCTATTCTAAATACGGATGCTTGATCAGTGGCCCTATGCATCAAACTATGACACTCTAGGTAGCGTCAGTTTTGGATGCTCAGCCATATATGTCAGTGTCAACTTGCTACATGCATATCTGTTTTCAAAATAGTTAAACCAGTATAAGCTTACTTTATTATTAGCTTTAGGCAACAAAAGTACGTGGTTAGGTTCAGAAAAAAAGATCACGTTTTGGGTTAAAATAAGTATGTTTGTTATTGACATAATGCGACACAACATTTGTCATGTGACATAAGTCAGTTCAAATAACTCAACATTGACTTTTGGTTTCACACAGGACTGGACAGCGGCCTCCTGGGTGAAAGTCCTGTGTTTACCTTCCCTCCTCCTGCCCTGTGCAGACTTTGTCTCGCCCTTTTCGCCACCTCAGTTGCTTGGAGCTTCCAATAATGGCGCAGCCCGATGTGTCACATACAGACACTAAAGAGTGCCTTGGTGTAAAGTAGAATTTGACCATCCCCACAACCGAATTTGTTGGGCTGCACTGGCATAAGTTGCTCCAATAATTAGCTTCACTTCTGCTCCATGAAGTAATTTTTATTAGAATTCACCTCCGTGAAATCCCCCTGGCTTTAAATTTTGTGCTATATTTTCTTTAATGATTTTTTTTTTTTTCATCTCAATGCACTGCATTGAGAAAAAGTAAGCAGGTTTGGAACTTCTGTCTCACTCTCGCTTCTTTCATTATTCACATCATTACCTTTACCACTTTTGTGTGTAGAACCAGGTGCAGCACCATGAATTCCTCATTGGAGAGACATTTCAGAACTGTGTGCTGTTGTGCGGATGCCCATTTGTTGGATTCATTCTGGTCTGATTCTGGACATCAAAACATTTTTAACCTTAGCTGTATCAAGGTAATGTATCATAATGATAATAATAATAATAATAATTTGTTTCGATCATACAAAAAGCAAAAAAAGAAAATTGTAGCCTCCAGGAAATGCAAGTTGGGCTTTGGTCTTGTTATTTCATTTTTCACATGAAATTGACTGAATAAAATGTTGCATTTCTTTGAAATATGTTCATGTCAGACAAGACAAACACTAACCAGCCAGTATTTGTATTTTCAAAAGGCCAGTACTGGCCCCATATGTTAGTGTAGGCCTCCTGTCAACTGGCTTTGCTTACTTTCTGTCCTCGCTATCATATTATTCCCTTTTCTTCCTCAACACTGTAGAGGCAGATAGACTCTATGGTGATAAACTGGGTGTCATTTTCCTTTGACCTGCTGTGTCTTCACTGCTCTGTGTATTTCTATGTTCATCCTTCTGATAATCAAACCTAGATTCTGTTGTACCAAACTCTTGATACAATAACAAAAGTGTGTTTATATTCAATTTTTGTTCATACTTTCTTTTGGCTGGATCACAGCAAAGCAAGGGCCAGTCCTACGCAGTCTGTCATTGAGTGAATAGGTTATGTTACACCATTGGTCGGTCAAGTTGGAGTTTCCCCATTACTCGTTCTTTCAAAATGAATAGGTGCGGCAGTATTTCAGCTGGTAATGCCGATCAATAATCTGATTCACTGCCTCAATACATACATCATTGTGGTTGCTACACAAAACATTTGTTACTCTACCCACACAGCTTGACCCAGAAAGCCTCTTTTGAGGAATTTCGGAAGAGCTTTAAAATATCACAATTTTTGGTGTCACAAGTTCTTTTCTGTATACATTAACATTTTCCTGTATATGTGTTTCAAATATGTGATATTTCCATACTATATTAGTTGGGGTTTAGGGAGTTGAGAAAGAAGGAGTGATTGTGGATGCACTTGAAGCAGATGGGTGTTGGTGATCGGAGCAAAGATGAAATTAGTGGTAAAGTTGTCAGGTATAGGTTTTAGTTTGTCCGGGAATAAATGTTGCTGCTTCTCAAGATTGTATTCACATTACCTCCTTTTACTTCACTGTTTTAATCTCTTACAGCCTTGACACAGGAAGCAGATGGCCAGCCGTCACTCAGATTGGGCTGTCGGTTAGCATTCGTGGCCGCCATTGCTGCGGAGTGTCGTTGGCCATCATCAGTGGTAATTGGCTTTTGTTCCACCGAATGAGCATGTTGAAACAGTGTTAGTGACGATGGAGCCTGTTGATGAATAAAATCACTCTGACTGACAGTTCAGCTCAGCGCACAAGAAGAGACACGGAGGTGAAGAAAGTAAACAAAGAGCTAAAGTCAAGAGGGTGTGAGACCAAAGCAAACTCATACATAATATAAGATTATATTTCTTTATCCATTGAGCTCTTTAGCAGAAATGTGTCATGATGGTTTGTATTATTGTTCACTGGCGCATATCTATATATATAATTATTATTATTATTATTATTATTATTATAATTATACGCCAGTGAACAATAATAAAAACCATCATACATGTATACATATATATATATATATATATGTATATATGTATAAACTTTGTTCTTTCAACAATGAATTGTGTTGTTAATGTGGTAACTGGCTAACTAGCATCAATACAGTCTTCAGTTTCCCTTTTGAATAACGATCACAGACTACCATTGCCTGTTTGTATGGAGGGGTATTTCCTCTGGTTGGCTATCAGTTGTAGTCTTTACGGAGTGTTAGTGTGCAATTTTTTGGCCGAGACACGTAAACGAGAGGTTACACAGCAGGTGACTTTCATCGCCGCTAGTCCTCTGAAGTCGGTTTGGTGTGTCAGGGCCTTTAGCTTCATAAAACCCTTCGAAGGACACGTGTTGATGACTAGTGTCTGCTGTAAACAATGATACTTGCACTGAAAAGCTGTTAGTCTATGCACGCTGTATCTGTCTTGTGTCCTAACTGCTGGGTAAAGGAAAGGGGGTTAGCTCTGAACTTCTGAGGCAAAATAAATTCTCCTCTTTGCCTCTACACCACAGTGTGGAAGTGAAAAGTAATCTTGCTATTTTTTCCATAAGATCAGCATTTCAGGCTGTGGACATGTTCAAAACTGTAATGGGATGCAACCAAGGTCTGGTCTGTTTAACAAAGTAACACAAACTTTGCCTCTCCACTGTGCATTGGACTAAAATCTAAAAATAACACTTTAGATGAGTAACCCAGAACAACAAATTGTAAAAACAGAATGACTGTATCATTGAATTTATTAAATCAAATCCTAAATCAATAGACTCAAACGTAGCTTAACCATATCATGTGATACTTTGGTACACTTTAAGAACAAATATTACATCTGCAAAAAAACTGCAGATGAACATCCAGGAATTCACATAATGCAGTAGAAACCAATGATTACCCCTGTAACAGTTTGGACACAATTGACCATACACTTCGCGACCTAGTCTTGTTAGGAAATACACACAAACCAAACACAAGAGACATTGAAGGCTGCTTGCAATGTTTTGATAGCAATGTATCTTTTTTGCATAGATGTGATGATAAAAAAAAGAGTAGGTGTGAAATCTAAAATATGTAAAATACATGCTGTAATTGGACAATAGGCATAATTTATGAAGACTGTCACAAACAGCATATAAACCAAATTTTGCAAATAAGAGAGAAACTGAAGTAAAAAAAACACAGTGTTGTGGTCACTGCTAAACATCCACATGTAAAAGCCATATCAGCTTTTACATTTCAGGATGTGTCAGCTGTTGGCATATTAGCAACATGTAGCCTTCTGCAGGTCCCCAGTGGACAGTATCTATTTACAGTGTAACACTTTCCATGGTTAACCCATACAAGGGCTGAGCTCCTGGGTGTTTGAAGGCCAGAGTGGATGCTGATATTTTTGAATTACAGCTGATAATAATTAATAGTTTCAGCTCATATCTGACTGTTTTTCGTGAAAAGGAATCAAAGAAATCCCCTAGTAGTAACAGTTTTTACCGCAAACTTGTATTCTTACAATGTAACTTGTATTCTTACAAGTTTGGGAAGACCAATTTATTATCTCCATCTGAACACAGCCAAAACCAAGGAGATGGTGGCGGACTTCAGAAGAAAGAGGTCACCCCATCAACCAGTCTCCATACAAGGGGAGGACATTGAGGTGGTCCACACCTACAAATATCTGGGGGTCCGGATGATAAGCTGGACTGGTCCTCTAACACTGAAGCCCTCTACAGGAAGGGGCAGAGCTGCCTGATTTTCCTGTGGACACTGAGGTCCTTTGATGTGTGTGTGGAGATGTTGACCATGTTCTATCACACAGTGGTGGCCAGTGCACTTTTCTACGCTGCAGTGTGTTGGGGAAGCAGCTTGACAGACAAAAACATCAAGCGACTGGACAAGCTGGTTAAAAAAGCTGGCTCAGTGCTCGGCAGGAGACTGGACCCACTAAGAACTGTGGTGGAGAGGGGCGCACTGGACAAACTGAAAGCTATAATGGACAATAGCAGACACCCTCTCCACAGCTGCAGCAGTCGGCTCATCTCACACTCATTTCACACAGAACGGAGCGTTTCAGGAGATCCTTCATCCCCACTGTTCAACACCTCCTGAATCCAGTCACAACTGGACTGAACTCTGGAATGGGCAATTTTAATTTAATTTTAATTTAATTTTAATCTATCTATCTATCTATCTATCTATCTATCTATCCAATACACAGTTAGGCAATATCAGATAAGGGAGCAAAAGTGGCCAGTAATTAAAAGAATGGTCTATTCCTAACTCATACTAGCTCTATTTCCTGTGTCCAACATGTTTGTACAGGCAACCCCCAAAAAACACTCATATGCTCACACTAAAACATACGTGTTCTCTTAGTCCTGCAGACTTGAACCCTGACTGTCTCAGAATTAACCACTTCCTCTGTGGTGGCAGTAAAAAAACACAGCCATGAGTGTAGCAAGCACTGGATGGGTAGACCCTACCTCCCATCTAAGTACGCTGAAAGTTCTGCGTCCTTGAGAATCAACTTTTCAGCATCAAACACACAGAAAAGTCATACTAATTGATGGTGCATCTGATTAAAATGAGTGGCTAATGAGAGTCGAGCCGGGAAGAATGTGAGAGAATCCGTGTTCAAGCTCAACTTTTAACCTTTCTGTCGGAGGGCGAACCACTTTGATGTTCCTTGGTCTTTTCATCAGGCCCGTTTTTGGTTATGAAAAAGGCATTTTCAAAGTACAAAGGCGAAACTCACATTTGTAATTTGTCTCCTTTTCAGGAACAAATGGTCATCAGAAACATCGTTTTTTTTTCCCCCTTGTGAACTATGTAGAGGGGAACTATAAATAAAGCTGCAAAATGAGAGGTGAGGAGGCCGAGGGCTGTGCTGTCAATCCACTGACTAGATTGGGAGGTTCAGATCTGCAGCCGTTCTGCCTGGAGTCTTACACCCAGAGCAACTACACTGTGATCACACCCTCTACAGACTTAGAGGCTCTCGCCTAGTTAGAGGGAGAGGGAGCGGGAATTGGCGAGGGGCTGTAGGAGTTGTGTATGTGGGAGTGTGTGTGTGCGTGTGTGTCATAGTGGGTGCAAAGGGGAGTGCAGGCGATACTTGGATGGAAATAAAGGTCGAAATCCTTGACTGCGAAAACTGTCATAGCGGGGGACATGTGCAGAGCCTGTTTGCCTAATAACCTGGGTCTTGTAAAAATATGAATGTGGAGTCCTCTGGAGCATATAATTTAACACCCCTATGCCATGGGAGATGAGTGAGAATTGAAGCGAGTACACCTTGACAAAGGCTATTCTCTTGGTTTCACACCAGCGGAGCGGTACCATGCAGGGTGCTGCTGCTGAGGCTAGGGCTGGCACAGCAACCAGCCTATATGAATTAAAGCTGCACAAAAAAAGTCACATTCATGCAAAGTCACTCATCTTATACACCTCTTATGCTCCTCCTTAACACTGCAAAACATGCTATAGAGTGCATCACACTTCACTGGTTGGTATTTTAACATGGTATCACAGAATTTTCAAAAGTGTGCACAGTTTTAGTATGTAGTAGTGATTGTATTCCATGTTGGAATTTGTGAAGGGACCAAGAACAAGACATAGCACTTGAGAACAGATAAGAGCACAGTCATCCCTGGATAATGGGGTGTCTTTCTTGAGGACCTCCAAACTTAATGAAACATGGCAACGCTCCATATTTAGATCATGACAGAAAAAGCAGCAGGAACTTAGTGTTGTAGTTTGTCTTCAAAATGCATGTGATTGTTTACAATGAAAAAAGGAAGCCACTTGGCTCTGATGGGTGATCCCACAGGTGCTCTTTGGCAGGGCAGATAAATGTACAAAAAACAGGATCAAGGAAGTCTTGCTTGTTATAAAGTGGTGCAGACAACCCCGGAAAAAAAAGGGCACTTGGTCTTCAGGTGAAAAAATATTATAAGTGTAATATTTGAGCATATAGACAAGCTGACAGACCAATGTGTATTCATTCAAGGTCTACATCAGGGTCTGAAAAATACAGAATGAGTCTGAATTTCTACCAAACATGAGGTCTAGTACGTAACCCATAGAGGGTGCTAAAACAATAGCATTGGCCCCATACATGCCTACAAGCTAGGGAGAAATGTATCTACAAAAAGGCATAATAGCATTAACATTAGGTGAAAATGTATAAATTACTGAAAATGCCAAACAAATACTAAAAAACAATAATTAATATTTCACTTAAGAAATAAGTACAGTTTAAGTATAAAATAACCCTGTCTGACTCAGAAGTCATCGAAAACCGCACTTGGGCAGTGACTTTTGGCATCAGACACTGACAACAAAAGCTGTCCTTTCACATCGGCATGGTACGCTGGTTGCCATTATTGTTTAACGGTGCCTGGCAGCATCGAGGAATTTCAGCAGGACAAATGCACGATAAATGGACTGCACTTATATAGCCCATTTCTAATCATCCAACCACTCAAAGCGATTTTTACACTACGAGCCACATTCACCAATTTACACACATTCATACACTGGTGGCTGAGGCTACCATACAAGGTTCCACCTGCTACTCAGTTTTTAACACACTCACACACCAATGGAACAGCCATTGGGAGCAATTTGGGGTTCAGTATCTTGCTCAAGGTTACTTCAACATGCAGACAAATTCTGATCTTCCGATTAGTGGAAAACCCGCTCTACCTCCTGAGCCATAGCCACCGACAACAACGAAATTTGTTCTAAACCCAACCACGTGTGTGTGGCAAAAAATTGCAGTGTTGCAGTGTAGTGTGTTGATTTTGGAAGAGACTGTATGCAAACTGTACATTTCCTGTGAAAACAGTAGTGGATTTTGAAAACAGACAATGCATGTAACAGGCTGAAGTTGACACAGCATCCCTGAATGTCAACAACCAAAGCAACCAGGGTACCTTGCACGTCATATATTGACATGGAAAGTCCAGGACCAAATGTCAATATGTGACGAGGTTGGAGTGAGAATGTGTTGTACAAAAAGGCAATGCAATGAAGCAACAAGGTTTAGTAGGTGCTCTTTCACCAAAAAAAGGGCATTCTCCGAGGCTCAAGTGTGGGTAAACAAATCTCAGTTTGATAAATAGTGATGTGTTCCCCTGCAGAGTGGCCAAATTGTTAAAGTAAGCTCTGGAGTCTATTATATATTAACACTGACATGTGTAAGTGATAACCATCTCCACTTTTGCCATATCGAAGAATATTATATTATGCTTGAGTCAGTAAAAGTCAAATACTATTGTCTCAAGTAAGTGGGGCATTCTACCGATTTTGTGCAAAGTGCTGTCCCTTACCAAAAAAACAACAAAAATAATTAAATTGAGTATTCAGACATAGATATTTACAAAGCTTATGTTATGGCCTATTTAAACCCAGGACATTAAATGAGAAAGTGATATGCTAAAGTATATACAAAATCACCATTTATAGGGTACTTTCTATTGGGAAGTAGCTGTCCCCAACCCTGACCTCTAAAATTCAATTGATGTAAATAACACTTAAAACATTTTTCATATTTTTTTCAAAAGTCTAATTTAAAACATCTCTGTGATTAAGTTTAAACAGAAGTTGAAAGATTTAGATGTATTGTGGGATTAATTTTTAAATTAAGAAACTATACTAAAAATGTAGCATCCCTTGTTTTCATGTCACTACCAAAACACAAGAATTTTAATGCTCTGGTTGACTCTGGATTTTAGCCACACCCCTGAATTTTTGAGAAGGGGGGTAGTACTGCACCCCCGTCCCTGATGGCTGCATGGTAAGTCGCCGACTCCCATCATTTTTTAAATAAATGTCTTCCAAAGTCTGAAAATCAGTGTGTAACTTTTAAAGTTGTCACTACCGAACACATGTTCTCTTCAATTATGTAAAAATTTGGGGGGTTTATGCAAAATATTTGTTTGTTTGTTTTTCTGCGTGAACAACTCTTCAAACATGTGCTTGTTAGCCATGTGACTGCTAGCATTCTTTAGTTATCCTGAAAAATAGCTAGGAATGTCACTACCGAAACAGTCACTACCGAAACCTATGGTAAAGTTTCGGTAGTGACATGACCATTTCAGTAGTGACAAAATGGAATGGTCAGTAGTTAAACCCCATAATTTTGTGGTCCAAAGTCTTGCTCTTCTCTGCTCTGCTCTCCTCTACTCTACCCTGGTCTACTCTACTCTGCTTTACTCTATACTCTACTCTTCACTTCTCTTCTCTACTCTACTCTGCTCTGTCCTACTCTGCTCTACTTTGCTCTACTCTACTCTACTCTGCTCTACTCTTCTCTACTCTACTCTGCTCTGTCCTACTCTGCTCTACTCTGCTCTGCTCTACTCTGCTCTGTCCTACTCTGCTCTACTCTACTCTACTCTGCTCTACTCTTCTCTACTCTACTCTGCTCTGTCCTACTCTGCTCTACTCTGCTCTGTTCTGTTCTACTTTGCTCTACTTTGCACTAATCTGCTCTACTCTGCTCTACTCTTCTCTACTCTACTCTGCTCTGTCCTACTCTGCTCTACTCTGCTCTGTTCTGTTCTACTTTGCTCTACTTTGCACTAATCTGCTCTACTCTACTATACTCTTCTCAACTCTACTCTGCTCTACTCTATTCTGCTCTGTTCTACTCTACTACACTCTGCTCTATTCTATAATCTGCTCTACTCTGCTCTACTATGCTGTACTCTATTCTGCTCTGCTCTATTCTACTATACTCTGCTCTATTCTATACTCTACTCTACTCTACTCTGCTCTATTCTGCTCTGCTCTACTCTGGTCTACCCTATTCTGTTCTGCTCTGCTCTACTCTGGTCTACCCTATTCTGTTCTGCTCTGCTCTACTCTACTATACTCTGCTTTATTCTATACTCTGCTCTACTCTACTCTACTATGCTCTACTCTATTCTGCTCTGCTTTTCTCTACTCTACTATACTCTGCTCTACTCTACTATGCTCTGCTATACTCTATACTCTTCTACTTTGCTCTACTCTGCTCTGTTCTACTCTGCTCTACTTTGCTCTACTGTACTCTGCTGTACTCTGCTCTACTACACTTTGCTCTACTCTGCCCTTCTATACTCTTCTCTACTCTACTCTACTCTGCTCTTCTCCACTATGCTCTACTTTGCACTACTCTGCTCTACTATACTCTGCTCTGCTCTACTCTACTCTACTCTGCTCTGCTCTACTATAATCTGCTCTGCTCTGCCCTTCTATACTCTTATCTTCTCTACTCTGCTCTACTCCACTATGCTCTGCTCTATTCTACTCTACTCTGCTCTGCTCTACTTTGCTCTGCCCTCTGAAAAATTAAATTGTTTTATTGACCACAAAACATTTGTCTTTGAATTTGTAATTCCCACCATAAGGCATACATTTGAGGAAATATGATGCAACCTTAAAGACAGAATAATGGTCACTACCGAAACAGTGCAGTCACTACCGAAACACTGGGTGTTTTGTAAAAAATAAAGTATATTGACTTATCAACTAAAGTATTAGGATGCTAATCGGTTACATTTATGTTCTGTTTCATCAATTATTAACTCTGAAATCAATCTGATCAGCGTTATGCATTTTACAAAGAAAGATTGCATTTAGATTTTGAAGAATTCTATAATTTGAACTTCGAAATTTGTTAAAATATTAATTTTTATAGATTTAATTGTGAAAACCTTCAGTCAAAATTTGTAAAAAATTAAATCTTTAAACAAGGGAAGGAACAAGCATAACAGGTTGATATATATATTTTTTGTGTAATATAATACTATATGTTTCGGTAGTGACAAATTATGGGAGAGGAAAAACATTCCAAAACAGTCTGAAAATACAATATAAAAATTTACAGTCATTTCACTAGATATGTGACCTTTACATATGGTACAATATATATAGGGACAAAGTTTTGGAAATAAAACATACAAAATTTCAAAATATTTCCAGCCCAACTTTGCACACATTCTGTAGAATGCCCCAAGTATGTATTGACTTATTATAGTCACTAGAAAATAGATGCAGTCCTACATAAAATTGAAACTAGCAAATAATAAAGTTTTATCTTTTTACTAATAAGCATAGCATGAGCACATAAGAAGAGAAAAAGCAGAAAGTCTACTTCATCCTTCAGTCACAGGCTGTTCTCATACACTGTTCATACCTTTGAAAAGGAATGCACCAAATTCATAAATACCCCACGTGAGTTAGTAAAGTTAGTAATTTCTGTATAACCCACATAAGCAGGAAGGCAGCAATTAGGTGAACAGTGCACTGACAGAATAATTAACTGAGTAGTCACATAAGGACACAGGTTTAAGTGGGGGATAGGACATTAACACAGGACTTTTCCCCCAGGAGACCGCTGTTGGGTCATCTTTAGATGTGTTGTCACAATGTTTTTTTTTGTTTGTTTGTTTTTTGTAAACCTAACCAAAATAACTTTACTCGCCCAAACCAAGCCTATGTGACCTCTGACCTATGATACCTCTGTGCTGTTGACATTCTGGGACACCACAACCAATGCCTGCGCATAAACAAAAGCACTTGGTTAGGTTAAGAAAAAAACATATTTTGGTTCTACATTCATACAGGAAGCGAACACCTGGCTCCTGAGTGAAAGTCCAGGGTGTGTTAGATGCATCCACCACCCCTCCCACCTGCCCAATAGGGATTTTCCAGCTCCTTATACTATGTTGTTAACAGCAGTATTTCAACCTGACACCATCCAGTGGCATATCATAACACTGAAAGGATCCATCCAGCTGGATTACAAATTTAAAAACACTGTGCTTGTTTCACAAACTTTCATCTGATGAGGCTGCTTTTTTTTTTTTTTTTTTTGCCAAATGCAATCCGTGAAATTGCAAAACTGTATGGACATTGTTGAAAAGCAAATACAAGCAGAGCTACAGAGCAGCTTGACCCATTCTCATTCATAGGGTCCACTGGGCACACAGCTCTTGACTGGCTCAATCACAAGTCATTCACTCAGTTCAGTCATGGGGCTTTGGAGGACTTTTTCTGCTGAGATGGAATGAGAAACAAGAGTGCTGCTTTCTTTTGTCTCCTTTTTCTCATTCCTGGTACCAGTGCCGGCTCTGTCCTGCATCTGTGAGGTGGATTAGGCTGACAACACGGAGGTTGCACTATGTCCTGAGGGGGCTGTACTGTAAGGTTCGCCGCCAGTTCTCTCTCCCTCTGTCTCACCCCACTTAATGTACCGCTTCACTCAAAAGCAGCTAAATCTTTGTTAACATGGAAACTATGAACTCACAGGGAGTTAATCAGAGTCAGTGCAAGCCTGGCTATTTGCATGTGAATTGGCTGTGGCTGTATACCAGGCCTCTTTATGTCATTCACTCCACAGTGCCTCGGGCTTCTGTCCTCTGAGACATCACACTGTCACAGGTACATGTTAGGGAGAAATATCTGTTATGTCCTTACTTGGAGGAAATCTGCCCTTAAAATAGCCAGAATAACCTTGGACAGTGATTTGAGTTTGTGGTCGGCACCAAGAAATTCAGAGTTTTCAAAGCTCTGAAATGTGCATTTTATGTTGTCAGGAGCAAAAAAAATATAAAACAGCTTTATTCTCTCTTCCAGCTTGGCCACTTTTACAGCTTTAAAGCTTCTTGTCAGATGCTTTCTATAAAATATTGCAGTAAATGGGTAGACTCTGACAAAAGAAGATTTGAATTTCTTTAGTTTTATTGAAGCTGTGTTAACATCCCTCCCTAAAGCCAAACTTCCTTCCTTCTCCTTCTTTTTCTATATGGTTTGAATTGGAGAGGTTATTGAGAGGGGGAGGAGAGAGGATGTTAAAGAAGAGACTAAATCTGATGTGGAAATGTAGACTTAGAAGGATTTATCCATTTGAGAAAAGACCTTTTCACTTGTTTTGTTGGTTTATCCCCTAAACCCCGTCTCACCCCCCTGCCTAAAAGCTTTTGACATCTTCATCTTGTTCACAGTGGGCAGGCTTTGTTTGCTCTGCTTGAAAAAGCGGATGGGGCTCGGCCCTCCCCTCTCTGTGGCACAAGTGTAGGACTTTGCCATGGCAAAGGGGGGATTTCTCTTTCCTCCTGCCCCCTCCTTTTCCACATAACTACAATATGGTCATTGTCTGCCAGTGAATAATGTGGCCACTCGGGCAGCATGGACTGCTCCTCGGGCTTTGACTGTGAACCAGCTCTTTTCTTCAGCGTGAAAGGACTCTAATCCATGTAAATATAAGACTCTGAGTACAGCTTGGCCACGGTGGGGAGAGCGAAAGGGAGGAATGGAGGGGAGGGTCAGCAATTTAACCTTTGACCCAACAAATAAGAGGCATGTAAGTTTTAGAATTGCTCTCCAAAGAGGGGCTCCTGTGGCAGAATGAGCTTCTTTTGTAATCCTTGCAGTCTGGGGTAGATTGACAGGAGCTGGGATGGGAGCACGGTACAGCACAAAACCAGGAGAAAAACAGTACCACATCGCTGCAATGAGAAAGAAGACAAACAGACCGTGCTAATTATTATTTATCTCCTTCCACGATAAAACCTTGTAATCTTGCCAATTTGAATAATTTAATACAACAACGTTTGTGCGAGAATTTAAGACTTTGACGGTTCTGCTCTCAGAACGTAAAAAATTAAATCAATATGAAAAGGCTGGTTTTCTTATTTCCTCAATCATTTTGAGTGACCAAGATTTTTCTCTTTATTCAGCTCATGTACCACAGCAGCACATTATGCTGTCTCCTCAACTTTATTACCATCAACAGCCATTAAAGCCATAAAGCACAATGCTGATAAGATGCAGAGTTGGTCAGAATCAGCTGAAGATTCCCCACCGAGACATGACTTTGACTACCTCTTTGAACAGCCCTTCTACAAAACAGTAGAGTACATTGAGCCTCATCCTGACAGCACTGTGTCTAATATACTGCCTGATTAAAGGAAATGGCCACTTTAGAATGAAACTACAGACAGTACTTACTGACCCTCATGGCGACAAGAAGTCCAGTGTAGTTTTATAATCCACAAAACTCGTTCGGGGTATTGGAGGATAACAGCTAGCCGAAATAACAGCTACACTTGAAGTGCATGGAACCCACATTTTGAAAATGTAATAAAACTCCGCTAATGCATTTCAAAAACATCAGAATGACTTGTCCGTCATAATCCAAGTACCCTGAAGCCGAATCATGCAAAATTGAAAAGACGTAATTTACTCCACTTTTATAGCATCATTTCTCACCGTGGTCAGTTAGCCTGCCCTGCAGGAGTGCTGTGTTTACATGTCAACTCGCACGAGACTAGCTGATGGCTAGTGGTGGTGCTAGTTCTCGAGTCTCGTGCGAGTTGCCATGTAAACACAGCACACAAGCAGTGATGAATGGGCCCTCGCACTATTGCGCAACTCGGGGGAGCTGGCAGGACGCCGGCTGACGCAACAGGTCATTTCTGTGAAAGTCAGACATCACACGCAGGAGTGAGATGGCATATCCTTCATAGAGTGTGGGTGCTGGAATGACTTATTTCACATTTTGTACCACTCCCTCCCACCCTACTATGGGGTGCTGGAGAATGTGCTAATAATACATCATGTTATTGTACATCAAATATAGACCACAGCATGTAAATTTCAAGTAAATCAAAAGATAAGCGTCTGAAAAGACAAACTTCCTTTTGCCACTGGGTGGCGCTATGACTATCATGGAATACTGTCATATAGATGTGTTCAGGGCGGGACTATTATGAATCATATGAACCATTTACTTCAAAGTTATATATATATATATATATATATATGTATATATATATATATGTATGTATATAACTTTTGATCACAAAGTAGTATAGCTCGCACAAACCAATTTTGAAGTCAATCAGATTAAATCTGTAGGAGTAATTCATTAAAATGTGAAACATGGAAAACGCCTAAATTGACCATGAAATCAAAAATGTTGGGTTTGGCCTATGGGTCCAAGAGGCTTTTCTTTTTCAGGGCGTGATACCTGATATATGTGTGTACCTATTTTCGTGCATGTCAGTGAAACATGCCGTGGGAGCTACTCTTTAAAAGCTGTGGCCAAGCCATATCATGTGTCCAGGCCTAGACTATTAATGAGCGTGTGAAGTTTCAGGCAGATTAAACAAACTACACTAAAGTTAATGCCAATTGCTGTGTTTTGGCAAAACATCGTTTGGTGGCACCTCACTGTCGTCACAATATAACATTGCAAAGGTCTTAAGGCCTTTATGACAGCATTTGACTTGGATATGGTCAACCTGCCAGGAGGAGCATGTTAAAGTCTTAAACATGTCATTTCCTGTCGCCACTAGGTGGCGCTCTAAGTATCAAGGAATCAGGGCACGACTAGTAATTTCATGTTTCTTGACAAGACATCAAATTGCCCTTCAGCGTGAGGTAGATCTTGTGATAACATTTGACCACAGAGTAGTCAAGCTTGCACAAACCAATTTTGAAGTCAATCCGAAGAAATCTGTATGAGTTTGTTAAAATAGAATAGGTGGGAAACACCAAAAATGACCTTAGAATTCAAAATGGCCGACTTCCTGTTGGGTTTTAGGCAAAGGGTCCAAGAGACTTTTTTGTGCGTCAAAGCGTGAAACATGCTCTTTAAGGGACGTGGCTACGTACTTTGCCCCGCCCAACAATGAAAGCCATATCACACATACATTTACACAGCAACTGAAGCACATTTTGTTTTGTGGTATATTTTGTTTTTATGAGGCATATAAAAAATAATTGTAAATTGAAGCGCATGCAAAAATTGGTGCATTCTCAAGCATGTTAAAAGCCCCAAAAAGCCAATTTAATTGTAGGAAAAATAATACTATTTCATTCAGTTTCTATAGGGTCCTTGCACTGAGGTCAGAGCTCAGGCCCTAATTATAAAATAGAACAGAATGAAATGAATATCCAAAAATAATAAAATAGAAATATATGCACATTGTTCATTAATCAGCCAGTAATTTGGACATTGACCAGCTGATTTAATTCATTTTTTGGCACTACATGTGTAACACAGAGGAGGACCTACAAATATTTGTTGATAACTCTCACATAGCTAAATGATTGTGATGATTGTGAGAAAAGTCATTATATAATCAATAATCATATGGTTGCATAATCCTTATTCCATCTTCTGCATTTCAGCATGCGCCTTCTCAGTTTGATAATAAAACTACATTTGTACAATGAGTTGTGGAATTTAATTAAGCTCTTAGTTACAGTCCCCTGCTTTAAGTACAAATACTTCATTTTTATTTCTTTTACACCAAATCTCCACCACACCACTTCAGAAAAACACGTTGTACTTTTTACTCCACTGTCTTTGTCTGGCATCTCTAATTACTTTGCAGATTGTATAAAGAAAACATGTGATCAGTTTATGAAATGTGATTCATCATTGTAGTACCCAACAGTATTTATGGTAGCAAAAATCAATCGAATGATATAGACAACACATCAGTAAAAATTTCACTGCAGGACTTGTGTTGATTTTTTAGTAAAAGAACTCAAATACTTTTTCCACCACTGTTTCCAACATTACACTCATTTCCAAAAGGCTAATTTATCTGGCTAGTAATCACACTAATTCAGTCTTCCAGCTTCACTAGAATTAGTATGAAACAGGTATTTAAATTAAAAATATAAATATTTCTTCATGAATCCACTGGTCTTACTTAAAAAAAATGAAGGTAACAATTTGCATGCATCTTTATGAGTAGTTCCAACTCTGGCATTATCTAGTAAGTCCAATGAGTCTTTTATAATCTGACGAACTGAATTCAGTTAGTACGATAAACATGATTTGCTTTGACCCCAAAAAGCTTAAATGAGTTTAACCAATTTATATATGCAAAAGTTGTGGTTATATTTAGTGGTGAAATTCTTATTATGTTATTAAAGATAATTTATAACTTGTTATTTCAATTCGATCATACTCAAAAATGTTAAAAATATTTTTTATATTGACCAACTTCTTAAAATAATTTGTCAACTGACTAAAACATGTTAATGAAGCAAACATAATTCCTTTATGCTGGAAAAAACTCTTCTTTATTTTAAGTCATATCCACTAACCCCATCAATATTTTTTAGTGTGTAGGTGGAGTACTGACCTTTAACCCTCAGCCTTAATTAAGCCCTTGAAAAAAAGGTGAATTCAGAATTCTTATTTTATCATTATAGTCTTTACATCTCAGATCTGTCTTGTTTTTAACATGTGGACCTGACACTTATTCTTAAAATATTTGGTTCTACACTGAAGCTGTATTTTCCTTAGCCTTGCACCCCAGATTTTTTCCCACATTTCCTGAAAAATGGCAGGATATGTAAATAATTTAAAACACATTTCCTAAGCTCACTAACATTTCATTCTTATTTGTATCCATGTAGTGTATATCTGTGTAGAATCCTTTCCAGCTCCCTCTCCATCCTATCACTGGAACCCCATACATTTTCTCTCAATTTCTTACACCATGTCAGTGTGAGCATATGCAGTCTCAGTGTAAGCAATGGCTCCTGCTTTATGTTGTGCTGAAAAGTGGAGAATAAAGAAACGTCAGGGCATTTTAACTCAGAGCATCTGTGTTCTTCACTGCCCTTCTCCATTCACTGCTCTTTCCTCCAGCCATTACTGTGACTACCTGTAATTTTGGACAGGTCATTACAGAGGTATTCCTGTTGGGTCGTACTCTACATTTCTGTCTGTGTATTTCTTGATACTTTTAAGTCATTGGTGTTTTTCCCTAGCACTTCCTGGAGATCACCTGTCAATCAAACAATATGGTGACTAACTTAGTGGAGTTGCAGTTTTGAACTAACTGCATTTGTTTAGTTACATTTAGAATTCCTCATTTCCTTCTCCCATCTCCTTCTTTCCTTTGTGAACCAGAAACTGATTTGAGTGCTGCCATCTTCCTAGCTGTCCCAATGCTGTATGAAATGAATTAAGTGGTTTGGGAAAATCATCCTTAACATATACAGCCCCAACTGCTTACCAAGTATTTATTCAAATTTTAAAAGGTCATAAAAGGAGAAAAGGTCATGTATTTAACATGACTGTATCGTTAAGAAAGAGGGTTGGGAATTTTACATCAAACATACCTTGTTTTTGCTGTTTCTGAGTGTTTTTTAATGATGTATCAAGAAAAGAGAAGAAATTCACTAACCTCTCAAGGCATTAATATATTTTTTTTAGGATTAACTGTTGGATGGATGGATGTTGCAATATCATGAGCAAGTGTCCCAATTCTCTCTTGTCTCCTTCACTTCCATCCCTTCCTTTCTCACTTCCTCCAAATCACTTCCTGCCAGGAGAAAGGTGATATAAAGGGTGGACAGGAAACGAGCAATAAAACAAATCTGGATACAGGCTGACTCATTACTGTACAGAGCGGTGTTTTCCAAACTTATGGCCTCAACTTGATAGAAATGTGTGCTTACAGCCCTGTGTCACTTATTGAAGTGACATATGGCTATGAATTAATCAGTGACTTTCCTGTCTCTTTTTTTTTTATTTCAGAAATTTTAGAGGCCCTTAAACGACAGTACCACCAGATGATTTGATTCTGAATTATTTTCAGATAAACTGTTTCGACTCAAACCAGGAATGTTAATGGATGGTGCCTTAACCCCAAAGCCACAGGGCAGGGGCGTAGCTCCAAATTCTGGGCCTTATGCACAAGCAGTTCCTGTGGGCCCCCTGCTCTGCCTCTCTTGCCTCTCCACGTGTCTGTCATACACCTTTTGCATTTTTTTTTTCAAAAATTGTAGCATGATAGCACGATCCAGGTATTTTTAAAGATCAAGTGAAATAGCCAGTAGAGCATCTTGAGCTGCTTTTAGGTTTCATAATGTGATATTTTTCCGAGTGAAACAAAACGAGTAGTGCAAAAAAACAAACAAACAAAAAAAAACAGCACCAACATACATTGTTGTGTCTTTCCCCAAAAAGAGGGAAATTTGGGTTCCAAAAAAGAAAAGAAAAAAAGGAAAGGGATAGAAAGCAAACTGACCTTGTAAAAAAAAAAAAAAAAAAAATGGATTCCCTCACCAAGAAACCCCTACCAAAAAAGCTCACAGAGATAGGCTAGATGTTTTTACAGGATCAAAAAAACATTGACAAATAAATAAAATCTTAACTCAGGTTCCACTTATTAACTGAGGAGGTCTGATGTGTCTTTTGACCCTTTATGAGGTCCCCAGCCTCAGGTTGTGGACCCCAGGCATAGAAAGTTTTAAATGCCTTGTGTTTGGATGAGAATGAACGCGATGGTTGCATTCTATCTGATGTGCTCTCAGTATACTCCATAAGAAAACATGCTCCATGGATGAAATCTGAGAGGCTTAGCTGCACTGTCTAAAGCGCGCTATGTGTTTACGCTCATGTGTGATTCTTCCTTGCATTAAACGTGTGTCTGTATACATGCGGGATGGTGGATGGTGCACATAGGGAGTAGGTGACGCACCCCCCCACCCCACACACACACACACACACACCCAACCCCCCCTTGTGTTTTTAGTCTCCTCTGCTTTGTTCCCTATCTTAATTACAGCCGAGCTCTCCTCAGAGCGCGTAACCCACTCCCCACTTCCACAGCAGCATCCCATTAAAGCCACGCACCCCGATGCCTCCCTTTTACCTTTATGCAGAATACAATTAAAAAACGGGGGGAGATCAAAAAGATGCCAGGAGCCTGACGAGGGTGATGTTTTTCTGAGAAATGCAGATTTGTCTTATTGATGGCTGCCCCGTTTGGAAATCATTACGGGACGGGAGTAATCAGTAGAGCTGCATCAGCATTTTACATGCAACAACACCACCTCCTAACACACACACACATACACACACACACACAGAGTATATGCTTTCAACAAAGTATTTCACTCCTCACCTCTGAACTTGTTGTTGCATTTGCTCAATTAAACAACAGCATGAGCCTCATATCAGCTCATCATTTTTAATACTTCTACTTCTATTAAATATCATATAAATTATGATATTAATATACATGATTTGCCAGTCTAAGCTGACATAAGGGTGTATTTCCTTTATCCTTTCCCCAGTCTCATTAGTCTCAGTCAGTGGTGTTGTTAGGCATGTGTGGCTTCAGCCCTAAATGTTTTAAAAATAGCCCCTGATCTAAATATATAGGCAATATATGTTTTAATAAATAAGAATAGGTCTAATAATTTTAAAAAGCCATAGAGTCATAGAGGGCCCTGGGAATGAGTCCTGATAATGACATAAGGTCTGTGGTTAACACAAGCTTAAGAGACTTTCAAATTTTATTTTAGCACATAAAATATGTCAGTAAATGCCCAACTCGTGAATTGTGAAGCTTTTATGTATCTTAAAAACAACGGTTGCTAACAAGTTGCTAAATGAGACTACAGAACATCCTCACACTGAACGCAGCTTTACAGCCTTGTTTTGGTAGGGATGTTAAATCATGTGACTGTAGTTAGTTTATAGCCTAAAATTAGCTTTTGAATTCTGGTGATTGCATTTAGGCTTCAAAAGTCATAAAACAGGTACCCATTGGTGGAGATTGTGTTGCTGAACAAAACTTATAAGTATCATAAATGCTTGTTTCCCACAAAGTTTATTTTCTGCAATAATCCAAAATCCAATGGAAAATCACAAAGGCTTTTTGATGTGGGAATCCGTGTGATGCTAACTTTCGCACTGGCCTACATAATACACATTTCAACTCGTATATTTATTAGTAACAACTACTAATATTTTTAACATCACAATTCATAATTAATAAACAAGTTTTAAAAACTAAGTACCAAAAAAACGTTTTAAGGGTAAATAAGGTACCAGAGTGCATGAATATGCATCAAAACTGAGCTTGTTTATAAAAAGAATAGAAATAACAAAATAGACCCCCTGCAGGAGTCTGGGCTGGGCCCCCTATGTCCTCAAACCCTACAAACGCCCCTGCTCTCAGTTTCAGTGTCCTGAATGAGGCATTGCAAATCTTCACCTTGATAGGAGGTACGTTTTGTAGGAAACATTGATTTTTTTTTCTTTTTAATGTTTTGGCATTCAAGTTGGCAAACTTACTTTTTTATGAGACCTCAATAATCCAGAAATGTTGGCCACATTATTTGAGGTTGGAGTGACTGGTGTGGATAAAATCCTACATCATTTGATATTGTGACTGGTACCAGGATACTGACGTTTTTTATACTGGAGTTTTTGTGGGTTTCATCAAACTAAAGGGAGATGACAAATAAAAAAAGGTATTGTGGAATGGGCTTTGATGCTGCATTGAGACCTCCATGTTGGTTAATAAATCTGAAAGAAAATCTGCTGAAGTACTTAATCAAATAAAATGAAAATATCCAAAATATTGAATACAGTTTGGTGATTTTGTTGTTGGTGGAAAACTTGTTTTGGGGGGTGTCAGGGGGACCCACTCATCTCAAGTCATGGTTATAGCCCTTACCATGATATCAGTTTGTACCAACATACTGTGTTTTTATTTTACTGAGAAATAAAAATGCCTGTTTATGGCAACAATTTACATATCCAAATGTGTCACCAACTTGTAATGAATGTCATTCCTCAGAGGCAACTCTTTCGCATGTCGCATGCGCTGAGGTTGCATCTTTTTGGTCTGATGACTTCAACAACATCTCAGAAATGATTAATAATTCACCAGAACCTATATTAATCATTCTTGGTGTATCTGAAGCATTAAGACAATTCACCACTGTCAAACAACAAAAATGTCCCTTACTGTATCATTGCACCAAAAATCTGCTACTCATGTCATGGAAAGGAACAGGAGTTTTGCAATATGTGGCTACGTGATCTAACCAGTACACTACATTTGGGAAGGATAACATACGTCTTAAAGGGCAGTCTTGTTGTCTTGTTTCCATTACTATTTCCTGCACTTATTATTTCAAAATGTTTTAACGTAAATTAACATGAGCACGGCACTACAATATGATATATGTACTTCCATCTTTGACTCAATAAAAATTCTTGTAGACAATAAAAATACCTACAATTTGTATGCATCTTTATTTCCAACTCTGGCATTATTGAGAAAATCCTATGAGTCTTTAACAATGTGACAAACTCAATTAGTTTAGTACAGCCAGCATGATTTGCTTCAACCTCGAAAAGCTTATTAAGGTTAAACCAACTTAATATTAAACCAAAAGTCATGGTGATACTTAGTGGTCAAATTATTTTATTTAAGATATTCCAACTTGTTATTTTATTTCAAACTTACCCAAAAACGTCAAAAATGTTTTGGATTTTGAACAACTTCTTAAAGTATGTGGTCAGCTGACTAAGACACTTTAATGTAACCAATGGAGTTTCTCATTATCCACTAACCCCATGAAGCATTTTAAGTATGTTAGGTACCACAATGTAAACAGCATGACAAAACCTCTGACAGTGGACACATTTATATCATTTTACAGTATATACCATCATATCATCCAGACCTAATATGAACTCGGCAAGCATTATAAAATCAAATACTGATACCAAATTCATACCAAAACTAGGGTTTCCTAAAATTGTTGCAACCAAACCTCATAGATCAATGTTAAAATTTTAGAAGGTGAAAAAATATAGAACTACATTAAGAATAATTTACTTGACAATTAGCTCATATGTAGTCCTTGCTTGATCATTAGTATTAGTTTAAAATGATCCTGGCACAATGTAGCGAATTCTCACAATGGATCCTGAATTAATTGTTTTAATGGGAAATCTGTTCAGAACAGTTTAAACCTTTTTGTTTAGAGTTACTAAACTTTTTATGATGAAACTCTCAGTAAAGTTGCCTTTTTTTATATACAGTAATATGTCATAGTGAGTGGTATGAATCTGATGGAAGTGTATGTATAAAGCTTAAATAATGGTATCCTGGTGTTGGTGATGGTCTGCCTTTTGATTCTCTGTCTTGCATCTTTTTATCTCCCAGCACTGAAGATGTGAGTCTACTGCCCCCATGTAAAAAAAGAAAAAGCGTGTGTGTGTGTGTGTGTGTGTGTGTGTGTGTGTGTGTGTGTGTGTGTGTGTGTGTGTGTTTGTGTGTGTGTGTGTGCGCGCGCGCGCGCGCGTGTGTGTGTGTGTGGGGGGGGGGGGTCTGACTGAAGTGTAATTAATTCAGTTTTACCTTTTTAAATAAATGTACCATAGATGAATTAAATATTGGACTATTTTAACCAGCGCGGATCTGCCTTAACACTCTTGATACTGTTGTTAATTAGCATATTGTGAGTTTTCTCCTCCTCTGCTATGAATATTGTGAACACATATTACTGAGAATGTTCCAACATATAGTCCAGACCTCGGCCTACATTTACATAAATCATCTCTAAATCCTGTGTAAACGTGTTCTTCTTCATCATCATACTAGGAAGCGACTTAAACCAGTGGAACAAGCCAGTCTCGCTCTTCTGATACAAATACATACAAACTGATATTTTTTTTCCCCTTAATCTTACACTCCCACCTAATATCATATTTCATACACGCCCGCAGAAATGCCCGTTGCCGCTATGTTTAATGTATAAACCCAGTCTTATAGCAGATAGAAAACGCAGATGATAAATATGCATGTATTCAATTAAGGGTATTACAGAGGAGTTGATTTGCATAAGGATTTAGGAGCTTAACATCATATTTGTGCTATAAAACTTCACAATAGCCTAAACGAGAGCTGTTACGCACGGGAGGGGGCAGGACAGGTATTTGTGAAAGAAGCGAGGAAAAGAAAAGGAATTCAAAATATCAAGCAAACTGAAAATAATAATAATTCTGATATTGTTTAAGCCCATAAATTTACAGCTATAACATGATTCTGGTATATAAAAAGTCAGGAGGTTGGATGGCTGGATGGATTTCGTTTTAATGATTTAACTAACTGCTTAAATTGACTTCAGTTTCAAACAACAAAAGCCAGAGCGGTGATGTGATAACGTGTAATTTTCTCCCACACCGCTGTAACTACCGTCTTTTGTGCAAGATCAAACCTCTCCTACTGTCCTCAAACACGTCCTCTGATGACGACGTCCACTTTTCCCCTCCCAATTAAGAGCAGAGAGCTAATTAGAACAGAGCGGATCCGGGATCAGTTCAGCCTCACGCTGCAGCCCCCGCTGCTGAACCAAACTGCTCGCTCTGTCTGTGGTGGGAATACAAGACTGAAGCCGCTGGGTAACAAATGACATCAAATGACAGAGTGGGGTTCACGAGATGAAGCTCGTTCTGTTGAATAAATAAATAAATAGAATCACTGACGCTTAAATGTAGAGATGACAAGGAGTGGTGCCAAAATGATTTTTACAACACTAAGTTGACCAATCCTATTAATGGCAGTGTTGCGACACACTTCCTTACTTATCAATAAAAAAACTCTGTTTAATTTTGGGGCTTGATATTCTGTTGTCTTGATTTGATTATCTCTGGAGAAAGGTGACATTTAATAATGTCATTCTAAGGGCCGCGCCTGTAGACCTTACCACAAATAGCTTTAGTAGCTAAAATAAATCAGTTCTGAGTTGAAATTAGCCCAATTTACCTTTATAGGAATATAGGTCAAATGTGGCATTACATGAATAAGTCAAAGTTGTGGATACAGTTAATGAGAAGCTAAATTATCTTTAGTTTCAGGTAAAAGTGTTTTCATGGGTTGTTTTGTGGTTCTATTGTCTGTCCTTTTTAAACAACAAAAACAACAAAAGTCGGATTAAAAAGCGAAACGCAGTTTCTTTATTTTATGGCTGGTTTGGGATACTTCATGCCATTTTGCTCACCCCTGCAGGTTCTATGCAGAGCCTTTTGGTATCATGGAGAGGCTGTGAGCAGCAACAGTGTGGTGCTGTGTGGAACCCTATCTGTGCGTCACTTGAGTAAAGGTCCCAGTAGACCTACTCAGTACACACAGACAGATGAACAGACAGCTCCAACACCTCAGAAGACCGAAGACGGGGAGATCCTGCTCTGACTCCTCTTCTCTTTCTTTCAAACTGACCTTTCAAACTGCAGCTCCGGACAGACAGATAAGTCCGTGCGTAAGGGAGGCAGAGAGGCGCTGCTGCTTTTTCAAACCGGTCGGTAAAAGTATGGCCAAACAGTTCGGTGACGGCAGAACAGCCAATGAACATAAATGGTGCGTCGTGACGCAACAGGGCCCCGTTGATAAGGAGCGGAGGGTCCAACCGGGACCTGAGAAGGAGGAACGGCAGTTTTGGAGGGCCAGCAAACACTCGCCTATCATCAGTCAACGTAGAGCCAACTCCTCCTCTTCTGCTGTTACGCACATGTATGCAGCCTACTTGGCAAAAGACAAACATTAACCAAACAGACTACTGTAAAGGAAAACTGCTTCTCCCAGACGACCAGCGGGATTCTATAAAGCAAAGACTGTGTGCTGCTATGTTTTCTCATTTTCTCTTAAAAGCAAAAGTAATTTGAGCGACATTAATCCGCTGCAGTAAGCACCAACTTGGACTGTTGAACCTGGAGGAGAGGAGGAAGCTCCCTGTCAGCTTTTTTGGACATATCTTTTTTTGTTATTTCTGACTGATGCATTAGAAGGCTGCTACCCGGTGTTGGCAGTGCCAGTTGCATAGAGTTACTTATTGTTCTGCAGAAAAGGGGGAGACATTTGCCAATGCCTTGCAGACAGTCGAAATCCTGAAATATTACTCCCGGCGAGGAGGAGGCATCGGTGCTGAGACCCATGCAGCGGAGGCTTCCATAGTTGGTATGTTTATTCATCGTAAATGGAAAAGAATATCTAGAAAGAGAGATTGGTAGTTAAAAAGAAATAACACCATACCTGAGAGAAAATTGATTCCAGTAAAAGAAGCGAAATCTGTGCGGTTATTTATGAATTAATCATAGCTTATTAATAATGAGAGCTGCAGAGATTCGGATGATGGTTTCCATTGGCAGATGAGACGTAGTGTGGAGAACACGTGTCCAATTTTCCCTCATATTTTTTCCTCCCTGATCTGGATTTCTCACTTGTCACGGCAAGAAAGGAAACCCTTCAAAAAAGCGAGAATTTCAAGTGGCATTATTGAGCTGGGTTTTGCCTCTGATGGACATCTTGGCTTGCAAACCCGAAGAGAACAGTTATAATATCCTCCCCTCTGCGGCAACGATGCTTTTCCATGGCCTCCCTGGAGGCGACGTACACGGTGTGGTGGAAGAAATGGACCGGAGAGGAAAGAGCGAGTCAGCAGCCATCAGCTCGGCCATCGATATGGGGGAATCAGAGACGGTAGGAGAGATTCATTTGGCCCTCTCGGCTTGTTAGCGCAGGCAGCATGGTATCCTAGAAACATGTGACAGTGGCTGCATTCTCACAGATCCAAGCACCTTGATTCATTTTTTAACAACAACAAAAAAAAAACTTTAATTCACTCTGAAAAATTGTTCAACAAATACCCCAGCTTATTTTTAGTTAATTTTTAAACGCCTCTCAAAGTTCCTCCAAAGGCCTGAAGGTTGTGATTTCTTCAGCCACTGTTTAACCCAAAACTTCTTTTAGTTCCAGCAAAGCTTCAACCAAACGGACACAGAGCTAAAATTATTCAAAAAACAAAACGATCACATTTATTTTTAAAACTCAGCTATTCATTTCTTTAAGTGTGCCTTTTATGACGCGTGACAACACAGGCAAATTGATGGTGGTTCACAAGCCAAAGTAAATGCATATTTTTGCACCGGCAATTTAGCACAAACAATAACAGCAGTTCAAAGTGTTTTTACTCTAATTTGGAAAATCGACACGTAGCTTTAGATTCTGTTTATTTGCTATTTTGTGAACACACTACAATTCAATGAAATTGCATACATGTAATGATTAGAAAGTTCAATTTAAAAAATCTGAAATGCGCTGCAATGAAAATTCAGAAAAGTGGAGAAAATCTTAATTTTAACCCAGCTTCCATTTTCAGTTGCAAAGTATTTGTGAATTGTATGCGTTTGTGTGCGTGCACATGTGTTTGTGTCTATTTTGCAGGCCTTGAAAATAGCAATTCATGACAGTCCTGTGTCATAAACCTGTTTTTTTGTACCTTAAATCCTTTTTTTATGAGAAATTAACAGCACATATAACTGATGCCCTCCACTAAAAATAATATTTCCATAAGATCATACACAGCGTGTTATTGGCTCTTAATAGTAACTTTACAAATTACTTTGTTTTTGTTCTTTAATCTGCTGCTGTGGGATGGTACTATCAGACATACAGTCATATTACAATGGCCTTATCATACCTTATATAGTCTCCTGTGGTAACAGAGTAATTTATATTCATAACTTTCGAGTATTTTTAGCCTACTTTTTCTCTATTGTAACAAAATATTCCTATTCCTATTAATTTATTTATTTCTTACATTGTGGTTGTAGAGCCGTTGTCTTTTTCTGACTGGATTGTATTTTAATATCATGATTTTATTCACGTTTAGTATTATCGAAGTTGTTGTTGTTTTAAACTACCTTTTATGTTTCTTCATAAAAGTTGTAAAATCATCCCACATTGGAGTGGTGGATGTGGTCATTTTAAGTCTTTAATATTCTTATCATAAAGCGAACAAAACAGTCTTCTGACTTGTTAGGCTTTTATTTGATTTCCTTCCCCATGTTAGCTTGTTTCAGGGTGTACAGAATCTTGTTTTTCTCACCAAAATCATGTCCTGACGCTGTGTCCTCGTGCCTCTCTCCCGTGTTGACCTGCAGTCCATGCCGTGTATGAACAGCGAACGCGTGGCTCTGTGCGCGGGCTGCGGCAGGAAGATCGCGGACCGCTATTACCTGCTGGCAGTGGACAAACAGTGGCACATGCGCTGCCTCAAGTGCTGCGAGTGCAAACTCAACCTGGAGTCTGAGCTCACCTGCTTCAGCAAGGACGGCAGCATCTACTGCAAGGAGGACTACTATAGGTAGGAGGGCGTGCAGCGCCTGGAGCTCCACAGTCCAGCCAAAAGTGTCCGGGATACACCGCTGTGTAGGATTTCTTAAGTGACAGTATGTGTTTCAAAATATGGTGGTTGGTGAAAATACTTTTTTTTTTTTTTTAAATTAGGCTAGATTAACACCACACATGACCAAGGATGGAACATTAAAAAAAGGCTGGTTGAAATGTAAAAATGTCAGTAACATGTTTCTTGAAATTTCAGTTCGATCTACATTTTTGCTTTTCTCACAGCTTCTATCTTTGTAATAAGGGTTTGTAAAAACTGATACTGACATTTTCCCACTAATGACAGCTTATATTTTTTTGTAATGTAATTCCATTTCATTTCAATATAATTCACGTGTTTCTCGCAGGACCTGGCTATACATATTTCATTCATTTACAATATCACCAAGTTGATGCAGGCTATCTGTCTAATTCACCTGATTAGTGCGCGGGAAAAGTTAAGCCATTGGTTTTTGAGTGCATGAAAGTCCGAGTGCTTCGAATAATTAAGCGCCACAGATAGTTTATCCAGCCTGGCCCACACTAACACAGCAGCAGGCCTGCCAGGCTCGGTGTCCAGCCGCTGATGAGATTTCTGTGTTGTCCGCAGAAGATTTTCGGTGCAGAGATGCGCTCGGTGCCACCTGGGGATCTCTGCCTCGGAGATGGTGATGAGGGCCAGAGACCTGGTCTACCACCTCAACTGCTTCACGTGCACCACCTGCAGCAAGATGCTCACAACTGGGGACCACTTTGGCATGAAGGACAGTCTAGTGTACTGTCGGCTGCACTTTGAGACTCTCATCCAGGGAGAATATCAGACACATTTTAACCACGCGGACGTTGTCCCACACAAAGGCCTGGGCCCGGCCAACACGCTCGGACTATCCTACTTCAATGGCGTGGGGACAGTGCAGAAAGGCCGGCCCAGGAAGAGGAAAAGCCCCGGGCCGGGCGCCGAGCTGGCCGCTTATAATGCAGGTAAGAAGGAGATTTATAAAGGCATTCAAAACCAAGCATGTTCACCTACTGTTGCGGGATGATATTGTTCATAAAATATGGACAGAGTTCAGGAAAAAGCTGTCGTGGCTACTTTTTTTTAAAAAAAAAAATAAATGCATAAAATTAATGTCTGTTTCGTACTTTATCCTGTTTTGATGCCGAGTTTAGGCCTACATCAAAATATTAAAAAAAAAAAAAAAGTAGGTTATTTTTGATCTTAAAAACCTTGAAAACTGAAAAAAAAAAAAAATCGCTGCTTAGTACAAACTAAATCTCACTCCACTGTTTTAATGAACAGCGACCCAACGTGAGCTGATTAAGACCGACAGGCTTCATTAATGAAAAATCTTTGTAACATTCCTATAGGGGGTTATATTTTCTCTGCGCTCTCCCCGGTAATGACTTCATCATAACTTCATCACTGAAAACTTTACAGTGTGTCTTTCATTCCCTGCGGTTTCATATCCCTTTAATATTTCTATAGGGAGTTTATATTGGTAGGCCTGGTTTTAAACAGGTCTGGGTGTCACTGTAATATATATTTAACACCCCTAAAGAGACTTATTGTGCTAAGTATTGAGTTTATAGCGGCCTCATTGCATTGTGTATTTTTTTATATGATCTTCCTTTTGGAAGTTAGTTTGCTTGTGTGCGCTTTTGTGTTATTTGAGCATCTTTCACATTATGATAGTCTCCACTGAGCTAAGGATTTCTGTCAGAAACAACAGCAGCATGTTCATGATGAGGCCAAACATTTTGCTTGAATAAGCCTGAATACCAACTAATGCACAAAGAGGAAAGCATGCAGGCCAAGTATGAGGCCAGGCAGGACGAAAGCAAAGCTATGTACAGAGGAGAACAGTGAATATACTGTCAGATGGGAGGAAAAAAAGTTGGTTTTGCAGTGAGAGGTTTGTCAATAAAGTAGGGCTTCTAACATGAATACATTTAGGTCATAGTTACATTTTTTTTGCAAACACTTTAAAGCTCCAGTGTGTGGATTGAACTTTTCATGCAACTCCATATAGATTTCATTAGGTCAGTGAGCTACAGCAATTCTTAAACTTGCATGTAGTCAAGGTCTTTCTGAACGGTCATCTAGAAAATAATCATTTTTCATTGTTGGTGGTTTGTAGTCATGTTTCAGTTTAGTCAATCTGTCATAAAAAGAAGACTTTTAATGCTTTCGCTCTTTTCCACTTGTTAGACTCCATAGACATCTACAGACCCTAACACCGCCCCTGCCACACACACACACACACACACACACTACTGGGGCCTTTTTGCATTGAAGCTGGGTCAAACTGGGTGTGTACCAGAGAGATCAATGTGATGTGATGAGTTATTCACTGGAACAGAGAGCAGGGAACACAAGAACATTCAGCAGAACTATCTGGAATCTCATTTATGTGGCTTTTACATTAATTCATTAATATTTGAACTGAATAGATTCGAATGTTCATATAAAAAGAAAGTTGATAACAAACTAAACAAAGGAGTCTGTTTTGTTAATCGTTTCGCAAAACTTTTTTTTGTTTTGGTTTGTTTTACACTTAAGTCAGTTAAGCTTAAATAATGTGCAACATAATTTATCGGGTTAGTGGATAATGCTAAATATAACTTTTTCAGCATAAAAAAATAGGTTTGTTACATTACAGTATTTTAGGAAGTTGGTCAAAATCATGAACATTTGTGACATTTTTGAAACGGATGAATTAAAATAAATGAGTTAGAATATGTTCAATAAAATCTGACTATTAAATATCACACAACGGATACTGGATATTGGATAGACATTAATTTGGTTCAACTTAATTAAGCTTTTTGAGGTCAAGGCAAGTCATGTTGGTTTTACTAAAATAATTGAGTTTCTCAGGTTCTAAAAGACTTTTAGGACTGATACATTAATGCCAGAGTTGGAGCTATAACAATGCATGCAAATCATTACCTTATTTATTTATTTATTTTAATTTGAAGCAGTAGATTCTTTACTTTCCAATCCAAATCAGCTTATTTCCCTTTTCCCTCCTGGATCAAGTTATTCTATTTTTTTGTTATTATTATTATTATTATTATTATTATTATCATTATTATTTATTAATCATTGTAATTTCTGATACAAGCAAAGCTGCTTTTAAAACAAGTCAAATGATCTCACCTATCAGTGATGGACTTTGCTTTTAGAAAATACAATCTTTCAGAAAATGTAAGAACACAACAGGAGGAGGGAAAAAAGCTCTTTTTTCATTGTGGTATTTAGTAAATACACTTAAGAAAATGAATTAGAATTAGAATTAGGAGAGTTAAAGAGGCAGTGCGCCCTCTCCTGTTTACAGCCAGAAACAACATCCACGCCTCACCTGAGCAATCACATGAGAACATGTGGCAACCTGGAGGAGCCTGAGGCTCTGAGATGGTATTAACACTGCGAATAAGACGTTGTGTATGAGGACAAAGAGACAAGCACGAAACAGGCTGCTTTTTTGTTAAAATGCTGCAGCATATGCTTTGGCCAAAAAGCAGCATTTGTTCTGCCTGGTGTGTATGGGCTAATTAAGTGAAGTGTTATTCTGATGGTTTTCACTCACTTCATATTCATCATTTGCGTTCTGATATTGAACACGAACTGTTATGCATGCAGCAACACTTTGATTATTGCCAAGAAATTTGCAGGCTGGGACACATGCATGTGTGTTGTTGTTGTTGTTGTTGTTGTGTGTGTGTGTGTGTGTGTGTGTGTGTGTGTGTGTGTGTGTGTGTGTATGTGTGTGTGTGTGTGTGTGTGTTGAAGCTAGGCTAGCACCTCCTCCCAGGATGGAATCCCATGTAGACGGGGACAGACAGAAAGACAGACAGCCGAGGTGTGGAGTGGAAGGTGATCTGCAGCTGGAGGAAACAGCTGTCAGGTCACAGCGTCTCCTCGGATCAGATTGATTTTATGGATTTAAACGAAGATAAAGAATCCAGATTGACATTACCACATTTTTCTAAAATGTTAAAAAGCAAGATAACAAAATAACAAATAAGACAATAACAAAAAAAAGCTAAAAACAATTTTTAACGGCAAAATTGTGGCCTCGATCACCTTAAATTCTTTCTTTCTTTCTTTCTTTCTTTCTTTCTTTCTTTCTTTCTTTCCACGTTTGATATAATGCACCTAAATGTGGAGTCGCTTACATACAAAGTTTTGGGACATTTCTTGATTGCCGTAGGAGATTAATAGGTTTTTCAGCTATGTATTACCGATAAGTACACTCACCAGTAAAAGGCATAATAACATGCATCTATATGATGCATTTTGGAGCTGCCTCTGTGCTCTCAAAAATGGAATTTTTAGAATAAAAATGGGGTGAGAAAAAAAAAGTAGTCCCTACAGTGCTCAATGCAAAACAGCCAATCTGAAGTGAAGGACTAAACAAATCTCAGTGATGATGATTGGTGATTGGATCAGAGTCCCCTCTCTCTAACCAGCTGCTCTCTCCTGTTCCCTGTAGCGCTGAGCTGTAACGAGAACGATGGCGAGTCCATGGATCGGGACTCTCAGTACAGCTCCAGTCAGAAGACCAAGCGCATGCGGACATCCTTCAAGCACCACCAGCTGAGGACCATGAAGTCCTACTTTGCCATCAACCACAACCCAGACGCCAAGGACCTCAAGCAGCTTGCCCAGAAGACTGGCCTGACCAAGCGGGTCTTACAGGTAACCACAGCAGCCTCTCACTTCAGATGACACCACAATCTGTTTCCTTTGCTTCACCAGGGAGAAGGAGACAAATGCCAACAGGAGTGAAGGAATTTTACATGTTTCCAATGAAAATCAACCTGCTTCCAAGTGTAAAATATATGACATATGTTTTCCCGAAAGAAGCCAAATCAGCTGCTCTTTTTGAAGATAGTGCTGTTTTTCATTCTAGTGAAATGCTTGGAAAACTTTCAGGAAACTGCAAACAACCTGAAGAGAATCAGAAATAGATTGTCTTGTTCCCTTTTCCTTCTTATTTTAATAAAAACACAATAAGAAAAATAAATAATTCAGGGTTCCCACAGTTTTGGAAAACCTGGAAAAGTCATGGAATTAGTAAAAATCATTGAAAGTTTTGGAAATGTCATGGGATTTTCTTGTGTGTAATGAAATTGTTACAGTAATCTTAAGTGGATAATGGATAATGTAACATAATAGCAAGTGTAGCCTATTTTCTTTGGCTGTTGATGTAATGTAGTGTTATGTGTGACAGCGTTTTGTTTACCATCACATACGTTTGTTCTTTTTTTTTTTGTTGTTCATTCTCTCCCTTCATGTATGTCAGGTAGCTGAAATGATGTGTAAATAGAGTTTGAAACTGATATGTTTAAAAACACCTGGCAAGTGGGGCAAGAAATGGAAAAAAAGTATTATGGGTCCTTGAACAGTCATGGAAAAGATTTGAAATTGTGTCCATGAAAATGCTGGGAACCCTGTAAATTCATTTAAAAAGCTCCACTAGAAAGAAGCAGAGTTTTTAATTTTCCTCAAGGAAAAACAAAGTCAAGGTGTTTTCATATTGCATGATTACCTGGAAATTAAAAGAAAGGCATAACAAAAGAAAACAAACAAAAAACAAAAAACAAAAAAACAAAAACAAATATAATCTTTTTAAGTGGACGATGTGATGTTATGTTGAGGACTGAGGGATGAAAAACAAAAAGCTCTGTAGTATGAAGAAAGAGGAAGCACAATAGAGCGTTTGATTTCCACAAAAGACGACAGCAAATTATCTGGGGGACTGAGAGGAAGAAAAATGAGACAAAAAGGTTTCTGAATCAAATTTTTTCTGAGAAGGGAAAAAAAATCATCCTGCTGCTTTAATTAACGCTTGCAGAAAACAAAGCAGTCGTTTTGCTTTGATGCGTTCGAGTTTTCATGCCTGTTATTCCAGCTGAAGCGCTTCTCCCTTCGCCTGTTTCCCATGGCTCCGTCATGATAACAGTGCTAACACGCTCCAACACTCGGCTCAGCACAGACTGCCGGTTCACCCACTCACTCACCACATCTCAGATACACCTTTTTACTATTGGAAAAGAGAGCAAAGATTAAATGTAGGAATATGAATACAAAAAAAAGGAAAGAAAATAGATTAACATCAGGGACAATGAGGAGCAGGATGCTTGTTCCAAAATTGGGGTGCAGTGCCTTCTTGAATGGGTTCATGAGGTCCTCAGGACAGCAACGAAGATCCGTTCATTTGTTGCCATTGCAAATATAAGGATAATGACTGAAATCATAGCTGCTTTTATCCCTGTACAAACTATAGACAGGTCCATTATTATCTTATTAAACTATCGTTGAAAACAGGAAGCAATGGCTCTCTATTTTCAAGTGCAAACATAAAAGAAAATGTTTTTTTTTCCTGTGGCTACCACTGCCCTTTTCTCTGAGACTAGCCCTTAGCCTACATAAAGGTTGTTTTAACTTTTGCACACAGAGGAGTGCCCAAGCATTTAAATGTTCTTTTATCCTTGACTCCAGCTGAGCATCTGCAAACAGACTTTTAAAAGACATGGGGAGATGCTCACTGGTATGGGCTCTTAACTAGTGAATGGAAGGAATGTAGTGTGGTGGTGGTGATAATTGATAATGTGGTTCTGCTTGGGGTTCTGCAACATCAAAATGTTTTAAGGATCATATCCATATTTTACTTTGCACATTTCAGCCCTTTTGGGGCAAAATGTCTTAAATCCGCCAAACTAAACAACAAAATATGTAGTTTGTCATTGCTTTAAAAATGTCCCATACAGGCATTTTCTGATTTGATGTCTCTATCAGCAGGGTGACATAATTTTTCAGTGGGTTTCAAAACTGTTCTAGAACATAGTCATATGACCGCTCCTCATCTGTTATAGCTTGGGTTAAGGTTTGGTTAGGTGTAGGCACAATATGTCTTGGTTTGTGTTAAGGAGATATACAACAAAACAAAATTTAAACACAACACTTTTGTTGTTGCTTCCATTTTCCACAGTTAAAGTTAAAGTCTAATATCTGTGTTAGTGAGCACTCCTCCTTTTCCAATATAATCCATCCACCTGACAGGTGTGCAGAAGAAGTATTCGTTTCCTTAATAAATCTGTATGGAAATGTACTGAAAATGATTTTGGAAAGTAAGAAAATCTACTAGTAGGCTTCAGAAAATGGTTGGCAGCTAAATGTTTGCAGTTACTGCGCCCACATATGCAAAAGCACAGGTGTGGTCAATTATTAGTAGGTGAGTGGAATTTTGTTTTGGTTGCTCACAGCATTGAAAAATTACATTTATATAATCAGTACCATCATGTCTTTACGGAAAGGTGTCCTTATTACTCTTGATAATTGACAGACCTTGCAGTGAACGCTGAACAGCTATCATTTGAATTTCTCATTATGAAAATTGCTTACAGTGTTCTCTGGGTTATCTAGAGCGACAGGAACACTGTGGAAAAACATGCAACTGCAGATAGGAGTTTTAAAGATAATTATATGTAATTTTTCATACTGTAAGATTAACACACTATAAAAAAGAATCCACTGGTTCAACTTTAAAAAAAAATCAAGGTAACAATTTGCATGCATCTTTGTAAGTAGTTCCAACTCTGGCCTTATTGTGTCAGTCCTGACAAACCCAATTAGTTAAGTATAACCAACACGATTTACTTTGACCTTGAAAAGCTTAATTAAGTTAAACCAACTTAAAATTTATCCAAAAGTTGTGGCAATGTATAGTGGTCAACTTTTATTGTTGAAGATATTCTAATTAATTTCTTTTAATTCCATTCCATTCCACGGTATCAAAAATATCAGAAATTTTAAGAATATTATTAAGTGTAGAAATCTGTGGTGGAAAGTTCCATTAAGCATTAGCTCACTTTAGTAGATCACTTCTCCTGTAGTAATTGATTTTGTTATTTTATTCCTGCAGGTCTGGTTTCAAAACGCTCGGGCCAAGTTCAGGAGGAACCTGCTGCGGCAGGAGAGCACTGGGGTGGACAAGGCATCCGATGGCTCCACACTGCAGGGTGGGACGCCATCAGGCCCGGCCTCGGAAATCTCCAACGCCTCAATGAGCCCCTCCAGCACCCCCACCACCCTGACAGACTTGACCAACCCCACCATGCCCACTGTCACCTCCGTACTCACTTCGGTGCCGGGCGGCATGGACGTCCACGAGTGCAGGAGTCCGTCACAGACCACACTGACCAGCCTGTTCTGATGGACAGAGTCCTTCACCACAGCCTCAGCCCTACCCTGTCCCCTCTCACCTCTGCTCCACCTCACTGGATCTAAAACTGAGCACTGTTGACTCCTTCAAACATTAAACGGATTAGGAAAGAAAAGGTAACAGAAACATTAAAAAAAAAAAAAAAAAAAAAAAAAGATTTCATTTTGCTCTGAGCCCATTAGAGACTATTTGCATAGTGAGGCGGCCAAGCCTTACAGATGGAACAGTTGTTGTTATTTTGATGTTGTTGTCTTGTTGAGAACTGAGGAGACTTGATTTGCATTTTTCAATGTTTACAGAGAGAGACTGCGGGAAAAAGAATCTGCTTAATTTTTAATTAATTCATTTTTTTCCAGCACAGTATTTATGTTGTTGTACAAGAGTCACTGTTAGAGGGATTGTAAAAAAAAAAAATCTTTTTTTTGAAATTCTGAGATTAAACACAGGTTACAATATCCTACGACTGCCATGTGCCTTACAGTCCATTTTATCCCAACTGCTGTTCTCAGTAGTCGGCCACAATCTGACACCAACAATTTATACCTCTTTTGCTTGTGCGTGTGTGTGTTATGCTTAGTTTCCTTTTGTGTTTGTGTATTTTATGCACAGTGATATACATTCTGCTGTGCTTTGATTTCAAATGTTACATTTCATGATTCAACCTGAGTTAGAACAAACTTACTATCCTCCTCATCATGCTTTTACCTACTAGAATCCTCTGTCTTACGTTGTCAAAAAGAGAATTTAAAGAGAGCTCAGACCTGCTGTATATGAGGACACAATGGGCCTCATACAGCAACATTCTCTTAAATTTCTTCCATATCTCCACCTTATTTCTGTTCTGACAAAAAATAAGAGACATCAACTCTAGATGCACCAAACATTCTTAACCATCCAAATGTGCTCTTACCCAGGTGTGCTGAATGATGATCATAAGAAACTTTAAATTATTACTGGCAACATCCCCATAACACTATATAAGGAAAGGTGTTGTGTCATGTGCAAAGACTCTGGCACATGAATTAGAGAGATGCCACCGAAAAAGGCTGTAAAATGAAAAAGAATTTGTGCAGGAGTGAAATTGACATACTGTTAAATTAACTTAAATAAAGTAAATGTCACTGGTACTGGTGTTACTGGAAAATCACAATCCCAGCAATGGCAAAACATTTGCTGTGTCAGCAGAAGTGGTGAAGGAAGTATTCAGCTCCTTTACTTAAGTACAAGTACTAATACCACACTGTAAATATACTTTATTACTGGTAAAAGTCCTGTATTAATGTACGGTCAGGGAAATGTACTGCAGTACAGTATTAAAAGTAAAAGTTCTCATGAAGAAAAGTTTAAATACATTTAATAAATCTAAATAATTAAAAGAAAAAGCAACACATGCTCATACATATATGTGAGGAGCTGGAACCATTGAATGTTTTTGCACGAAAAATGACTAAAATGATTACCAAAATAGATGCCATTTAATTTTGATTTTGAATAGACTAATACTTTCAGCTGCACTTGAATATATTCATAGGGTTTGTGTGCAAAAAATCTTGATTTGTAAAGTAATTGCAGTTATAATATTAATAATTGTGGTGGAGTAAAAAGTAAAATATTTTCCTCTGAAGTGTAGTGGAGTCAAAGTCGAAAGTGGCATGAGATTAAAATACATAAGCAAAGTTAAAGTACTTCAGGTTTGTACTTGAGTACAGTACTTGTGTAAATGTACTTAGTTACATTCCAAATTACAGTACATGGGATCAGTAGACTAAGTGTAGTAGTATTTCTTTAGTCCTCCAATATATGATACTCATGCATTTTCAGATGTTCCTCAAATATAAAATCTGTTTTTTCTTGCATTGGACAACAATTTGTGGACCATGAGAAGAGAATGTTTTTCTCTCCTCTTGCTCAGAGTGCTCTTTACCACTCATAAAATGTTGTCTTATTTAAGAGAAGAGCAAAAATATGAAAACACTGGTGAATCCTGCACATAAATGGATACAAACAATATAAGAACAAATTGTGGATACGAACAAATATAAGAGAAAATTTGTTCGTATATCGTTTCTTGCATGAGGCCAAGTATTAAACACCAGGTATTCTTTTAGTTTAACACAGGTCAGATGGAGAATTCTTACTTTTTCAACCAAGACGCTGGAGTAACCCTGATGATGACATTTCAGATTTGTCACATTAATCTTAGACTTTTAACATGAATTTGCTAATGCACATTTTTCAATTCAATTCAAGACATTCGGAGGCTTTGAATAGTCTCAATTTGTCAAATTCAAACCTACACCTTCCACTGATGAGGCTTATGTAATTAGCTTGTATAGCATGCCAACAATATTCCATATCTCTGTGCATGGAAAATGTCACTGTAGACACATATAATGTGATTTTTAAAGCAAGAGAGACATATCTCTTTTAAGATGCAATACGTAGTATTTGATTCTCTAAAGATACAACACATATTAATATCCACATTATTTCACAATATTCAAAAAGATCTTTCATTAGTAGTAACAATCAATGTAACTATCTCACATTAACAACATTTTTCTTAAAGAAATGTTGAGTTAAAATGATTTGTCAAGTTGGATATTTTTGTGTACGATAGAAAACTGCTATGATTGTGAGGAGAGCTGCTAGTGATGCACACTGAGTAGTCCTGTACTGCTGTAATGGTCTTGCGAGAGCTTCTCTTGCTGTGCGGCTTCTGCATATTCTTGTACACGTCCCTGTTGTCCTCACTTCTAGAAGAAATACAAACACTACCAATTATAAGACTATTTAAAGATAATTTGTGCCTCCAAGTGCAAGTGTTCTTCATCGACTGATGTGTACACAGTACTGTATACACACAATGGTGCACTGCTCCAATTGGTCAAAGGGATTTGGTATTATGGTGCTTCTAAACCAGAGCTATGAGTAGAAATGCAGTTAAGTACAACCATGAGGAGGCTAGGGTGCACATATATAAATCCATCATAAAACACGTCAGCAGCAGTAGAGGTGAAATCCCTCTGGTTTACATGCATTTCTACTTCTTCTTCTTCTTCTTCTTCTTCTTCTTCTTCTTCTTCTTCTACGTCTTTCATTCCTGCTCATAACCATTCAGCTGTTTAATGCACATTTAGCTTTTTTAGTTTTTTTATTTCAGGGTGGAAATACTACAAGTTTTTTTCACAGTTGTGTGAAGGGAAAAAGTTGGTGTGTCGACACAGAAAAGGTCTGATAAAGGTTTACAGAGACAGATTTTTCTTTCAAAAAGTTATTAAATCTGCTTCCTTTTCTTTTTTCCTTTTTCCTTTTCTTCTTCTATTTCCTCTACATTTTCCCAGCAATGTAACACAGCATCAGTGTGTCTATATTATCCTGCGTTACATGCCTCCATTCCACTAAAAAGCCCCGAAATTAAAAAAGAAACATGGCGGCAGACAGCAACCACCACAGACATTCATCTTTATGATGGGAGCAAACACTAAATCCCATTTTGTTGTAATGACTTTTTTGGTCATTTTGCTTGAAATTTTTGCAACATTAGGATAGAATCATACCTACTTAAATACAAACAAGTTAATTATGTTTTCATTTGCATGTCACTTTTCATTGAAGGAAACAAGTTCACTCACATTCTCTGTGAGGGCCCACTGGGCACGGCCCCGCTGCCATTTTTGCCTGTCTTCAATATTTGAGAGTGTAGAGACATAAAAGAAAAATCATGGGGGAAACCAGTGTTTGACACACAACAAAGATCCCTGGCTGTAGTTAAAATTTGCCAGTTTCAGTTTTAATTTGAGATTTAGTTTTAACATATATATTTTTTATTCGCTGCAGTGCAGACTTAGGCTTCAGCTACACTAAGGCTACATTAAAATTACAGGTTTCTTTGATGGATTCCTATGCTATTTTGTATGGTGCCTTACAGATTTTGGTAGTGAGGAGTATCAGTGTGGCTTTGGTAGAATGCATCACTTAACTCACTTTACTGCTCACTACTAGCGGGGGTTTATGTATGCGTGCCAAGGGGATCCATTGTCTCATAATACGCCCATGCTCTGGGTGGTCAGCGAAAGGCACTATGGGAAATGTAGTAACACAGCTTTAAAAAAAATGTAAAAGCTCCATAATTGGTCCAAAATAATATATATGCATATTATGGACCATGGGCGGCATGGTGGTGTGGTGATGAACACTGTTGCCTCACAGCAAGAGGGTTGCCGGTTCGATCCCGGGTGTGGGAGCCCTTCTGTGCGGAGTTTGCATATTCTCCCCGTGTCAGCGTGGGTTCTCTCCGGGCACTCCGGCTTCCTCCCACAGTCCAAAGACATGCAGATTGGGGACTAGGTTAATTGATAACTCTAAATTGTCCGTAGGTGTGAATGTGAGCGTGAATGGTTGTTTGTCTCTGTGTGTCAGCCCTGCGATAGTCTGGCGACCTGTCCAGGGTGTACCCTGCCTCTCGCCCAATGTCAGCTGGGATAGTCTCCAGCCCCCCCGCGACCGTTAAGAGGATGAAGCGGTTAGAAGATGAATGAATGAATGAATGAATGAATTATGGACCATTACATTCAACCCCTTTCACCAAATGTGGCACTAAAATCAGAAGAAAGGACAAGAAATACTGCACTCCTCCAGTCACTTAAAATAAGCATCTGTGCCTAAGCTGAGAGTGATAGTAGCTGACAGCCTTCCCGAAAGTGTAATCATAAAAAAATCTGTTTTCATGGGCAGCTTTTCCTCAGTCTGCCAGAGCAAAATGTTACATATTTCCCATGGCTCCAGTAGCAGGGACTTGAGCTGATCATAAAGGTAGGAAGATTTTCCACTTAAAAATATCACTTTACAATCCCTTCCAACAAGGAAGTTTAACAAGGAGGTGGTGAGTGGGCGGTGGAGGGAGAGGTCTAGAGAATTGCAGTCTTTACACTTTGTAAGCAAAACATGAATTATGAAAAACAGACCTTAACTTCCCCTGCAGTGCATAATTAGAAATGGGTGTACATAAAAAACCCTCACAGCATACAGACTTGGTAATTATCTCTGCAACAGTGTGAGGAGTTTGAGGACGTGACCACTGACAAAACACACTCCATGCGACAAAACCAGTTCACTGTTTGTCTAGAATATTGACCACATCCCTACAGGTCTGCCTGCATGTTCAGTTAACAAGAATATGAAGTGTGTGTGTGTGTGTGTGTGTGTGTGTGTGTGTGTGTGTGTGTGTGTGTGTGTTTGCAGCCCTTACTCCAGAAAATTCAATTCAATTTCAATTTCATAAAGCCTAATATCACAAATCACAATTTGCCTCACAGGGCTTTACAGCATATGACATCCCTCTGTCCTTTGGACCCTCACAACGGATAAGGAAAAACTCCCAAAAAAATCCCCTTTAACGCTGAAAAAAAATGGTAGAAACCTCAGGAAGAGCAACTGAGGAGGGATCCCTCTTCCAGGACAGACGTGTAATAGATGTCGTACAGAACAGATCAACATAATAAAATGGCAGTAATCCATATGACAAAATGAAACATAAAGAGAGACAGAGACCGAAAGAGACAGAGCCAGAGAGAGATGCAGGGCAGACAGTAATGATAATAGCTACAATAACATTAATTTAAGTAAATTGTGGTACAATATATAGTATGTATTAATATATAACAGTATATGTACGTGACAATAATAATCACATGTGTATGATAACAGTAGAAGTATGATTAATAATAACAGCAGCAGTAGGAGGCATCAGGCAGGACCACGGCAGCAGCCCAACCACCACACACCATCCAGGCGTAGCTGCGGTACGAGGGAATCCGTGAGACAGTGGAGCACAAAGGCTTCGGAGAAGAGGCCGAGTTAGTAACATGCAGTAATAGGATGTGAATGTTAGCAAGTGAAGAAGAACCAGCGGCGACAGAGAGAAGGGGCTTGGTGTATTATAGGAGGTCCCCCAGCAGACTAGGCCTATGTCGGCCTAACTAGGGGCTGGTCCAAGACAAGCCTGAGCCAGCCCTAACTATAGGCTTTATCAAAAAAGGAAAGTCTTAAGTCTAGTCTTAAATGTGGAGATGGTGTCTGCCTCCCGGACCGAAACAGGAAGATGATTCAACAGAAGAGGAGCCTGAAAGCTGAAGGCTCTGGCTCCTGATCTACTTTTGGAGACTTTAGGAACCACAGGTAACCCTGCATTCTCAGAGCGCAGTGTTCTGGTCAGATAATACGGCACTATGAGCTCTCTATGATATGACGGCACCTGACCATTTAGAGATTGTAAGTTAGGAGAAGGATTTTAAAATCAATTCTGGATTTTACAGGGAACCAGTACAGATAAATATGATCTCTTTTCTCAATACCTGTAAGTACATGTGCTGCCGCATTCCGGATCAGCTGGAGAGGTTTAAAAGACTTATTAGAGCTACCTGATAATAGGGAATTACAGTAATCCAGCCTAGAGGTAACAAAAGTGTGGACCAATTTTTCTGCATCTTTTGGGGACAGGATAGGCCAAATTTTTGCAATATTATGCAGATGAAAGAACACAGTCCATGAAGTTTGTTTTATAAACGAGTTAAAAGACCAATCTTGATCAAACATTACTCTGAGGTTTCAAACAGTAGTGCTAAAGGCCAGAGCAATGCCATCCAGAGAAACTATATCATCAGGTAAAGAATTTTTGAGGGGTTTGGAGCCAAGAACAATAACTTCAGTTTTGTCTGAATTTAACATAAGGAAACTGGAGCTCATCCAGGTTTTTATGTCTTTAAGGCATTTTTGAATTTTAGTTAATTGATCCATTTCTTCTGGCTTTATCGATAGATATAATTGTCTATCATCTGCATAACAATGGAATTTACAGAGTGATTTCTAATGATGTTACCAAAGGGAAGCATATATAAAGTGAATAGAATTCGTCTGAGCACAGAACCTTGTGGAACTCCAAAACAAGCTTTAGTATGTAAAGATGATTCATCATGAATATAAACGAACTGAAATCGGTCGGATAAATAAGATTTAAACCTGCTTAGTGCAGAACCTTTTAGGCCAATTAAGTGCTCCAGTCTCTGTAGTAGAATTTGATGGTCCATTGTGTCAAATGTGGTACTAAGATCTAATAAAACAAGTACAGAGATGAATCCTTTGTCTGAAGCAATCAGAAGAGAGAAGAGAGATCATTTGTAATTTTAATTAGTGTTGTCTCAGTTGTATAATACACTCTAAATCCTGACTGAAATTCCTCTAATAGATTATTATCATGGAGAAAGTCACACAGCTGGTCTGCGACGACTTTTCAAGTATCTTTGAAAGAAAGGGAAGATTAGATATGGGTCTATAATTGGATCTCTGGATCTAGGGTGGGCTTTCTTTTAGAAGAGGTTTAATTACAGCTACCTTAAAGGACTGTGGTACATAGCCTGTTAATAAAGATTCATGTGCAACACACACCGCCGCTGTACGCCGCATGTCAAAACGCCCGCCTCCATTATATTCTATGAACCAACCCACACTGGCGCCGGCCGATGCGCCGCGCAGCTCTGTTTCAGCCCACTGCTCTATTTCCAGCACAGCCGGCGCTCATGGCGGCGCTGCGAGAAAAGCCTTTTATGTACGTCTCGTCTCGTAGGATCAACTCCGGCTGTTTCAAATTTTTAATAAGACGACTTTGATAAGAAACTCACCCATGAAATTCAAGTTGTTGTTGCCTCAAAGTTTTTCCTCTTCTTCTTCTGTTACTAGCAGTTGGCAACCGTTGGCAACTAGTGTAGGTACAGCCACCTAGAGGGCTGGGGTGGGAAATACATGTTGACGGTACCGCTGCGCGCCGCTGCCAGTGTGTGTTGGGGGGCGGCCCTTGACGGCCACAGCGCCGCGCCGGTGTGTGTTGCATTATATTGATCATGTCTAGTAAAGAACTGTTAACTTAAGGTAAGACTTCCTTAAGTAGCCTAGTTGGGGTGGGGTCTAAGAGACACAATGATGATTTAGATGAAGAAATCATGAAGTTCAGATGTTGAAGAGTAATCTGGGAGAAGCAATCAAAGTATTTATCAGGTTTTACAGCTGTGTTTAACTTCCCTGTGTTTGAAAGAAGATTGGTGCTGTTTGAGGGCAGGAGGTCATGAATTTTGCTTCTTAGGGGGTGATCACACAGAAATGAGACGCTACAGACGTGGACGCTTCAAAGACGCTTGAAATGCTGGAAGCACTTATTCAATGCGCGCTAGCTACTGGCGTCTGGTGCTCAAAAAAGTTGAAAATATTTGAACTTTTCAGCGTCTATGCGCGTCTAAAAAGACGCCGGAAAAACGGTCATCTAAAAAGACACTTGAACGCCGGTCAGATGCGCCGTATCATAGGAAAACAATGGTTTTACTGGCGTCATGTTTCTGGCGTTTCATCTCAGTGTGATCGCTCTCTAATAGTTAGAATTTTCTCATTAAAAAAAATCATTACTGCTAAGGGCTAAAGGAATACAAGGCTCAATGGAGCAGTGACTTTCTGTCAGCCTGGCTACATTGCTGAAAAGAAACCTGGGGTTGTTCTTATTTTCTTCTATTAATGCTGAGTAATAGTTTGCTCTGGCATTGCGGAGGGCCCTCCTATACATTTTAAGACTGTCTTCCCAGACTAAACGAGATTCTTTCAGCTTGGTTAATTGCCAATTCTTTTCAAATTTCCATGATATTTCTTTTAATTTTCGTATTTGGGACTTGTACCAAGGAGGGAACTTTCTTTGTGTTGTTAACTTCTTTTTAAGAGGTGCTACAGAGTCCAGTGTTGTTCGCAGTGAGCCTGCAGCTCTATCAACAAGATAATCGATTTTGGAGAGTTTAAAGTCAGTATGGGAAACCTCAGTTACAGAGGGACATGGTATTAACATCGATGGAATCATTTCTTTAAATTTTGCTACAGCACTAGTAACTGTTGCTGAGTGGCATGTAATCGATTAGAAAGAAATCAAAGGGAGAAATGGATTCTGTGGAAAGACTATTAACTTTTCAATTTCAATTCCATGCCTCACAACTAGATCGAGGGTGTGGTTAAAACAGTGAGTGGGTTTATGTACTCTAACTGAAGCTAATGGAGTCTAATAATCTGCAGTAGCGAGGGAGTCATTATCAACGTCAACATGAATATTAAAATGACCCACAATAATAACTTTATCTGATTTAAGAGCTAAACTAGATACAAACTCTGAGATGTCAGATAAAAATTCAGTATACGGGTCAGGAGCACAGTACACTAAAAATAAAAGTGGCTGTGAGGTTTTCCAGGTCGGATGTAAAAGACTAAGGACAAGGCTTTCAAAGGAATTATAATCTAGTTTAGGTTCAGGTCTGATTAAAGTTAAAAATGGCTGCAACTCCCCCTCCTTGCCTTGAGGAATGTGGGTATTATTATGACTGGGAGGACTGGATTCATTTAGACTGACATATTCATCGTGACACAGCCAGGTTTCAGTGATAATATGATAATCTGATATTAATTTGTTTACTAACATTGGTTTAGATGACAGAGACCTGATATTTCACAGTCCACATTTAATTCTTCTGTTTTGTCTTTCTGTCACAGAAGAGGCTTTAATTTTATTAGGTTTTTATGCACAACTCCTCTTTGTTTAATTTTAGATTTAAATAATTTAGGTGATCGGAGGACAGACACTTTAGGTGGGTATCTGGACTAGAAGCTTACAGAAGCGTTTAAGACTACGACTCTGATTCCTGGTCTCAACTCTGGGTTGTCAGGGTTTTGAATTTCTAATAAACTTGGACAGGTTCCTAGAGACGAGAGTGGCTTCATCCAAAGTGGGATGAATGCCGTCTCTCCTAACCAGACCAGGTTTTCCCCAGAAAGTTGGCCAATTATTTACAAAGCCCACATCGTTTGCTGAACGATGAATCAATCAGGTCAAACAAACATATGGATGTTTTGGCCAAGCCTGGCTGAAACTGCATATCTGTGTGATATAAGGACAAAACATAGTTCAGGCTATAAATTCTCACTGTTGAAAAAAACATATTTGGCCGCCTGCTTTATGTTAATGTGTGATGTGAATTTCATCCAGTAATTACAGGGAAAGGAAGAGCCTTGGCAAGCATCACAGAGACATAACACAACAAGCTCATAACTGAAAATTTACTGTGTGTTAATGGATGCTTATGTTTTTATTTTCCCAGAAATTGTTCTAATTCTAATTCTAATTCTAATTCTAAGGACAATAAACTGTCTATTAAGAATTCTCCAGAGCAGATGGGGAGGGTTCAACACCTTTACAAAATCCGATTGATATTAAAACCAACTTTAATCTCTGAATCAGTAGAATTCTTTTACTGCTTCAAACAACTGGCTATATGCCAGTTTAGTGAGATGGCATGGCATCCATAGATCCAGATTTGACCTTTGACTTTTATTGTAAAACTGAACACAGATAAAACAGAGGATATGATCAAACCAGCGTTATAGCACATTTTATTTCATACATTACCAGTGGTGTTGTTAGGCCTGGGTGTCCCAGGCTTCAGCCCCAAATGTTTTAGAAATAGCCCCAGATCTAAATAGACTGTATATATTTTTCAAAAATAAGAATGGACCTAATACATAAATTAATAAATACATTAATGAATACCAATACTAATTATAATACTAATTACTATAATAATAACAATAGTGTGTAAGTTTGTTCATGCATTAAAGCCCTCGAATATAACATGATAATAAATTTTGATGATGGGAGCAAAGTATTCTACTATCAACTACTAATATTTGTAACATCTCAATTCATCATTAAGCTGAATGAAATGGGATAAAAAGAATGTTTTATGGGTACATGAGATGCCAGAATGCATAAAAACATCAAAATAGAGCTTGCTCATTAAAAGAAACTTCCGGGTAGACGATCCCCACAGATCCCCCTACAGTGGTCTGGGCTAAGCCCCCAGTGTCCTCCATTCCTAGAAACACCCCTATACTGTACTACATTCAGTGTTGTCAAATCCATAGAAAACTGCAAAACTAAAAATGAACTGATCTAGACTTGAAACTGATTAGTCAATTAATCAGCAAATATACTGCATTTGATTAATCACATAACTTTTTCATGCCCTACACTTTCTTTTCACCTTCTGTAAAGTAAGAATTTGATGCTTTTCTCTTGATAGTAAATAGAATATCTTTAGGACCTAGGGCTGTTGGTTGGATTGAATAAGACATTTAAATAAGCCTTGGAGAATTTTTTTTTCACTTTTTGATAACCTACATAAAAAAATAATAATCAAGAAAATTATTTACAGAATAATTGATACTGAATATAAACAATATTTGCATCTTTAAATTGATGCTACTGTTACCATCATTACTGTACACAATATTAAGTCACCATACTAATTTATGTTGCTACAAAATACTGTGGAAAGATTAATGTTTTAGCAGGAATAATTCCACATTGTTATTTTTGACCTAGAGAATTGATTTATATTATTAATACAGTAATTATTCCTTTATCATCAATAGCACTTATGTATGACATATTTTATATAACATATTTTCATGTGTACTTTTAAGTTGTTATTTAAAGTCCCCTTAGCCTCAAGTGAGATTAAGAGTAACTATAGTTTCTACCTGGTATTGTTTTGCAGGGGACAGGTGTTAGCGTGACAGAGTCAGGGTAACATGCTGCAGTTGAATTGGAGAGAAGCTGGGTGAAATGCAGTCTTGCCGAATTTTGGTGTGAATTAAAGAAACTAAAAACAAGAAAAAACTGTAGCATGCTTATTACCCATAAGCCAGAGGGAGGGAGAATGCCACTGAACAACAAAGTGGGGTTACACTACTACTCAAGTGTTACTTGTGTGTCCTAATACGATGTCCCAACCGGATGTGACGTGAGTGAGTGCCAGCGAAAAAATCAGTTTGACTGCATTGCTTTCTATTGGACTGTCCTGATTTCCTGCGGGCAACACGACACAACGCAGCGCAATGCGGCAAGCCATTTTGGGCTGAACTTTTGTGGGACGCCCCATTTCTATTTTTATTTTGCTGCTCGCGTTGGAAGCACCACAATGAACAAGGAATGGCTGATTCACAAGATTTAAATGAGGAGTTACCTACAGGATACGCACTTATTTCACTATAAAAACCTAAATACATTGGCTGGAGGGAGATCTCCAGGAAGATTAAGGTTTCTTGTAAGAATTCAGTAGGATGCTAGCAATGTGGCTTGTTTCAGAAAGTGGAAATGGTGGTATGATTTAGTGTGGGAGCTTCAACAATGATATCTATAAGTTACCCGCAATCGTATTGTTGAGAGTATGGTGGTGTCATCTTCTCCATCTTTTCCTGAGTGTTTACTGGTTTTTACATTTGAAAACCTCGACACAGCTAGCAAGCTAGAAGTCGTCAGAAGGAGAGTTTTCAGACTGGTGAGTTGATTTCCTCATTCTGATGAGTGACTCACAGCCACATGCCACCAATTCCCCAAGCCAACCACAAAAAGCAGCAAGACTTGCAAAATAGAAATAAGAGCCTACATTTAGCAAGTTTATCAGAGCTGACAGAGAGGCAACCAGAAATGTCTGCCCTTTCATTATGCTACTGCTTATTACAATAACTCAACAATGGTCAGCAGTCATGTAAAATACATGCATTTTATGCAAAAACACCAATATGGTGTTTTGAAGGGGTGTTTTTAAGAAATAAAATAGAATAAAATAAAATAAACAGAAACTTCCAAAAGTGTTTTAGGACCTAAAAGCCATTACAAGCTAATAATTTCTAACTCTGTATCAACACGTCTTATTGTCAGTCATTACAACATAACTATAGGTCAGGAGTGTATAAACTAACCCTCCTAACTAGCAGTATTTTTTTCTCATAAGTCTTCTCTAGGACATGGTTTATTCACTGTGGAACTGAAGCCATATTCGCATTTGCATTTCAGGCATTTAGCTGGCACACTTCTGCAGAGTGACGCACAACCACTTACAGCCACTTACGGAATAGCAGAAGAGGCTTAAATTCCTGGATCACCAACATTACAAGCAACCGAGAGTAAGTAGAGCAAGGGTCATCGTCTCTCTCTCTCTCTCTCTCTCTCTCTCTCTCACTCACTCACTCACTCACTCACTCACTCACTCATTCACACTCACACTCACACATACACACACACACACACACACACACACACAGCTCTCGAGCCTGTCCTGATTCAGGGCCTCTTCTCCCAACCCAGCTTTCCCAGAGGAGCAGATGCCAGGCAAGCTTGGTGCTGAGGGCTTTAAGGTCTCATGTTAGGTGTCTGAGCCAGGATCTACAGAGGATGCCAAATACATTGGCCAGATGTACCCACACACTCATATAAAGTGGTGTGATGACGGTTTTAAAAGAGAGAGGCCAGTCTTAACAACGCATGACAGGCAATATAGAAATACTGGGCCCTGTAAAGTTTAATATGCAGGAACAGTTCCAGATTTCAGCATTAGAGCAGCCCTCTAAATACTCAGATTTTTTTCTTTGAACTGGGGAGTGGGGTGGATCCAAATGTTACAGACATGCCTGAAACATGCTATTTAATGACAACCAGCCATCCAATTAACACATAGACCATTTATATTGACATACAGTTCAAGTAGTTGTTAATGAGTTAGTTTATCACAATTTGACTTTTTAAATAAGAATGTGAGTTAATGCTGCTCTCAGCTGTCACTCCTTGAACATGGGGTGTAGACAGTTGTGATCAGCTCAGAGGTCAGGCTTGAATGATGTGGGCAGAAGCTCCACATGGATTGCTTTTTCTTCAAGTGTTATTCATTGTTTGGTAAAACTGTCCTTTTTCACCCAGTCCACATGAAAACTTGATTTTCATGGATGTTTGCAGACCCTCCTCACTATAATAGTGAATATTTACATCGCATTGCATCTACATTGCAAAATTAATCTTAATTCATACTGGTCCAACCTATAACTCCAATTCAGGCAAATTCATATATTTTCACAGACTATGATAGAGAGATTTAGTTCTTACTAAGCATTTGTAATTTCAGCAAATTAACAATTCTACTACACCCACATCAGTTCTGTTTGGGATTGTGCAAAAATTGTTAAAATGGTAAGGTGGGATCAGAAAAGGGGGAGGATATTTTATATCAGCCTTCTCCCGCCATGTAGTTAAAAGCTGCAATAATATCTACATCATACAGAGTATCAGACGCTGCAGCTTTTGTTTGCCCTCTGGCTGATAAGGGTGCATTTTACCATACAGATGACAACAGTCCTGTTTATTTACCAGGGTTTCATTATGTCCATCATACTCAGCTGGTAGCTAACAGAATCATACATTTTGAGAAACACAAAAAAACATGAGGATCTTTATAATTACTAAAGTCACTACAATAATCATTATTACTTTAAATAGCATTTCATTTTTTACCCAAAAGTCACTGACAACCAGCACTTTATTCTGTACTGTAAACCCCAATTTGCTCACTCAACATATTTTTTTTGGAAACACCTTACACACTTTTAGTTTATTACAATACAGTAACATAAATGTTTTGAGTACACCACACAAAATAAATGTGCCACATGACCCTTGTCTGGCCGAAATTTTAAGTCAGTTTAACATATTGTTGTTGTTTGAGCATTTAATTTTGAACATAAACAAAATGAGTAAACATTTTTCAACATTTTGATTTGAATTTCATTGAGCTAAAAACATATGTTATATTGTGCTTAGGTTTCTCATGATCATAAGGATAAAGTGTAACACACACCGCCGCCGTGCGCCGCGCGTCAAAACGCCCGCCTCCATTATATTCTATGAACCAACCCACACTGGCGCCGGCCGACGCGCCGCGCCGCTCTGCTTCAGCCCACTGCTCTATTTCCAGCGCGGCCGGCGCTCATGGCGGCGCTTCGAGAAAAGCCTTTTATGTACGTCTCGTCTCGTAGACTTTCATAAGAAACTCACCCGTGAAATTCAAGTTGTTGTTGCCTCAAAGTTTTTGCACTTCTTCTTCTGTTATTAGCAGTTGGCAACCGTTGGCAACTAGTGTAGGTACAGCCACCTAGCGGGCTGGGGTGGGAAATACATGTTGACGGTGCCGCTGCGCGCCGCTGCCAGTGTGTGTTGGGGGGCGGCCCTTGACGGCCACAGCGCCGCACTGGCGGCGGTATGTGTTGCACTTAAGGCAAAGAGATGAACTTTGAACTAAAAAATTCTCTTCATTTTACTTCAGCACAACTTTATGCCTAAAACCCACACAGGGGGGAGGTCCCTAACTGTGTATGTCACTTATCTCATGGTGCAAAATGTCTTTTATCACAACATTAACTGTGTGAGCGATTTACAACATATTTTAACACACTTTTTTTTGGCTTATTGCCTTAAACACATTGTCTCACGACATGCTGTGGAAACTCCACCCAATTGTTGTCAGGCTCCCAGGTCCAGCTCTGCCTTGCGCCACTGTACCGAGGATGACCTTGTGCTTCAGCCGAGTTTCGGTTTGCTGGACCGCCTCAGCTGCCCTCCACTTCCTCCCTGTCCTCACCATGATCCCTGCCCCGGACACTTTGGCATCTCTGGATCCAGAGCACTGCAGGTGTTCCCGTGCCACGATGAACTCCTCCCTGACCAAGCTGAAAGGGAGCCTGAGCTTGTTGGTGTTCCCATACAGTCCAATGTTACTTAGGCTGCGTGGCAGTCTCAGCCATCTGCGAAGATAGCAGCTCACTCTTTGCTCAAAACCTTCCACCACAGTCATGGGAACCTCATAGATGAGCAGAGGCCAGAGGATTCTTGGGAGGATTCCATGCTGGTAGATCCAGACCTTGAATCTTCCATGGAGCCCAGACTTGTCCCCTGCTCTCAGCAAGCCCTCTAGGTCAGCACTGGTCGCCTTGATGGAGTCCCTGTCATTCAGGCTGCAGTTGAAGACCTTCCCAAGGCTCTTCACTGGCTTCTCAGTGACTGACGGAATCAGATGTTCTCCCAGCCTGAAGCGGAATTTGTCTGTGCCCATGCCATGATCCTCTCCAACCCCTGGAGAATCCACCTGGCTCCTGGTACAGTCATCACCGTGAGGTCGTCCATGAAGGCTCTGATGGGCGGTTGCCTTACTCCAGACTTGCTGAGTGGGCCTCTGCATTCTGTTTCAGCTCCCTTGACCAGCATGTCCATTGCCAGCACGAAGAGGGTCACTGATATGGTGCAATCAGTAATTATGTCCACTTCCAGCTGGTGCCAGTCCTATGTCAACTGGCCAGATGAAACTCTCAAGCTGAACTCGCTGTAATAGTCCAGGATGAGGTCTTTCACCTTCTGGGGTACATGGTGTTTCTCCAGTGCGACCTCCACCAGCTTATGGGGTATGGAGCCATAAGCATTGGTGAGATCTAGCCACAGTACAGCCAGGTCACTTCTGCCCTCTCTTGCCTCCCTGATGAGCTGGGTTACCACGCCTGGTAGTGTTCCAGGCAACCAGGAACTCCTGGTATTCCTCCCTTCTGCACTGACATGTCAATATACTTATTACTCAATAGGAAGTCGGAGAGTCTCTTGGCCACGATGCTGAAGAAGATTTTGCTCTCCACACTGAGCAAGGAGATTACCCGGAACTGGTCGATGTTCTCAGACTTCTCATCTTCCGGTATGTACACTCCCTCAGCATACCTCCATGTCTTGGCAATCTTCCCTCTCCTCCAGATCACCTTCAGGGCCCTCCAAAGCTGATGTAGTAGCTTTGGGCAGTTCTTATACATGTTATAGGGCACGCCACTTGGGCCTGGTGCTGAGCTCGATCTTGCTCTCCCCACCACTTCCTCCACTTCACCTGGCAGCCTGTGAGTTATTTTTAATAACAACATGGTGTGCTAGTGTGTGTAGCATGCCAGTTATGTATGTCTCATGATATATGTCATGTGACATTACATTACATTAGTAACAACCATATTTATTTTAGGCTAAACCATGATATTTTATTCTTAACCTAACCATGTGCTTTTGTTGCATAAATCTCAGGAAGTAAACCAAAAAATAAAGTATTTTACCTAAGTTCTAATTTATTTTCAAAAAGCATCTAAGAAGTAGCAACTGCACATTTCCTGTGGAAACAGAAACATTTTTGTTATGTGGGTCATTAGAGTGGAGTGGATTATGTATTTTTGTTTGTTTGTTTCAAATATGACATTCAGCACCTTTTCATGTCCTCATCATTTCTGTACAGTCCCTTAGTTGGGGTTGAGGTTAGAGTGACTTATTTTGGTTTAGGTTTAAGTTAGTTTGGGTTATAATTTTGCTTACTATACAGTACATGAGCACCCATAGATAAATCCAACTGCTCAGCTTCATTTTTAGACATATCGAAAAACGAACAGTAATGTTCATACAAAAGGTGTAATGAAAAAGTTCCTGTATATTCAGGCTGATCGGTTCAGATCAGATGAGGCTGGTGGATGAGCCAGGCTTCCATTTTCATCTTTTAGAGGTAAGGTTATACTGCATACCCTGGCAGACAGTGGAGTGGCTGATGAGTGATGGAGAAAGACAACAGCTTTAGGAGAGATTCAGTTGGGCAATATAGGGGAGGGAGTGAAGGGGGAGGGGGTGGAGAACTTGAATGTGATATATAATGAAAATGAGCTGTGCTCTGATCCCCATTCCCTTGGTCATTATGTGGCCATTTAGGCTGACTTTAGCCCCTTGCCTCTCACCCTGAGGGCCTCTCCATCTCAGGGCTAGCAGCTAATTAGCATGAGGAGGCTCAGCTAAAGCAGAGATGGCTCTCCCTCTGATCACATTCACTCAATGGCTAAGGACGCATGAAGAGATGAAATTAGAGTGATTAATTAGGCTTTGACACTCTGCCAAAGGTTCTCAATTTAGCGCTGTCACATCAATAAAAAAGGCATCTCCTCAACCACACCGACCTAAAAGAAAACGACGTGGGGGTATTACTAACAATTAAGACCAATTACTGGGAGCAACCCTCCAGTGGGAAGACATACATAAACATGGTAGAGCACAGAAAGTTATACCAAAGTAGCCTACTGAAGCCACCATATCTCTCTTGACCTTACACTGGAACAAAACAAAATTTTACTGTTTAACTATACTGTTTTTTCACTCATATTGATTAATGTGGTTTTCAGTCATTTTGTGCTGTTGTTGTTAGATACAGATTAATGACTAATTTAGTGACATTTTACAAACCATTGTACGTCACTCCACTGCATCTCTCTAACTCTGTTCGTGTCCCACAGGCACAGCTGTGTGCCTCTCTCCCTCTAGTTTCTCCCCCTTGTACCATCAGGCTTCTCTGTGCTGGACCATCAGCCATCCTGGGACCTTTCTCTCTCCTGGTTGTTGGCTTCATTCCAGATATTTGGACCTGGATATTCACCCTCTAGGAGATTCAGCTTCTCCACTTGCCTCTCTTTCTCTATATTTATATCTATATTCAGTCTATATTTTGGTCTTCTTGATTGTCCATTCTGTGACTTTACCTTGGCCTATTGTGTACACAAGACATCTATTGCATGTCTCTCTGTTCATGTCTGGAGAGGATCCCTCCTCAGCTGCTCTTCCTAAGGTTCCTTACAATTTTGCCCCGTGGAAGGTTTTTACAGGGAGTTTTTTCTTGTCTGAATTGAGAGTTGAAAAGACAGCATCATGTGATGTATAGATTTTAAAGCCCCTTGACACAAATTTGTGATTTGTGATATTGGGCTATATAAATAGAATTGACATGACTTGACATAATAGTGTTAGCAAAGCAGTTGGTCAAGTTTAACAACATTAAAAGAGCTTCACTGATTTACAAGGATAGAGAGGAACACGACTGTCATCTGATTCTATTTTTTTATTTTATTCTTTATATACAAATAACTTCAACTCATGAGCTGAAATAGCTTAATTTTCCTTACATGTGACCGACAACTGCGGTTGTACGGTTAATGGGATAAAATCAACATGGTCATTGGTTGTAACAATGTACGTATGTGCATGTGGACCCTAGGAATAATAGCTGCTACTTTGGCTACAGCGAACAGGAATCCTACTGAATTCAATGGAATATTCAGCACAATTTTATATCATAATACAAATGTACTTACCAAAATAACTCAACAAGTCCTCCAACTCATACAACACTGGTCACAAATACCTATCCTTTAACACAACGAGTGTGTACTAAATATGTCATATGGATTACTGTAAATGTATTTTGTTGATCTGTTCTGTACGACATCTAATGCACTGCTGTCCATCCTGGAAGAGGGATCCCTCCTCAGTTGCCCCTCCTGAGGTTTCTACAATTTTTTTTCCCCTTAAAGGGTGTTTTTGGGGAGTTTTTCCTTATTCCTGCAATTAATTGCAGATTCCAAGCAGATAAAACTTTGCACAGCTAGAATTCCTTCAGTGTTCATTTTTCAGGAGATTTTTACCAGGAGCTGAATTATCCACAGAGGTCTCCTTTTCTCCAAAACAATCTGACCGGGTGATTAAACAGTTTCACCTTACAAATCAATGTAATTCCGATGCTTTTCTGCATCTCAGAGACAGGCAGTTCGCCCACAACATGCGATTGTGTGCTCACATTGTGTGCTATCTTTACCACAGACGTTTGTTAGAATTTAGGATTTACTTTGGCAGTGGTTTAGCTAAAGCTATCTATATAGTTAGTGTCTTCAGTCAAACACCAATTTCTCTGTTTTTTCATTATGCAGCTTGATAATAATAATTTAATACCCTTACAGCTTAGAACAAAATCTATATGTTCCACAGATCTCAACCATCCTCAACTTGACAGACAAGGAGGAGAGCTCATTTAATCCAATCCAGCCATTATTATGTCTATGGAAAAAGACTGCCTTGAACAACCAGAGAAGAAACACTGCTTCATTATCCTCCTTCCCAGGTGACAAATCCTCCCTGAACGGAGCAGAATGTAAAAGTTTTCCTGGGACACGCTGGGCTCCTGCTCTATTTAGATATACAGTGAAGTGCTGTCAGGGAAACGTGCAGCAGGTTTGGGGATCTGCACTTAGCATGGCGGTGCACAGAGCCGGGTTGGGAGCTGCAGGGCTCTCCCTGCGGGTGTTAGTGTGAGTACGGCACAGGCAGCTGTCAGCAGAGAGGTGGCATTTCCTGGTCTGACGCTGACAGAGGCTGTCTGCAGGCAGTAGGAGCACAGCCAGACTGACACCCTGTTTATTCACAGATGACATCCGGGCTGGGGATGGGTGTCACTGGCATTTTGATTCACCTAGCAATGTGAAAACTTCCCTGAAACACTGTGTGATGAAGTCTTTGTAGAGTACACATAACCAGAATAATTGAGGAGCTCCATCGTGTGTGGGCCCCATCATCCCCGCTACCCGGCTGTGCAAGGACCTAACATGGAACTAACATACATGCGCGCACACACACACACACACACACACACACACACACACACACATGCACGCACAGAAACACATTTTCTCTCATCGTTCCACCCACACATTCAGTGTAAAATCTGTCCCAGATTTGCTGCCCCAAAACACACAAAGTGGAGACTAAAATTTTCGCTAGAAAAGCTGTAGATACCATGAATGTACCATATCCTGTACCACATGGCCTAACACCTGTCAGTGTGAGACAAAATCATCATGCCAATGAGAATGTGCATGATTTAAGTTAAGTTTATTGTCCAGGGTAAAACCATTTTCTTTTTCCCTTCCCATTTATATGCCACATACTTTTGATGTCAACTTGAATTTACCTGACCATGGAGGGAACCTAATACTCTCTATACATCATTACATGTAAATTGGTGTAGGTTTCAAAGGATAATTCAGGTATGTACAATGTGAATCTCATTTTTGTGTTTGTTGATCATCATTTCTATTGATTACAATAGCATTGTACCAAATTATCTGTTGAGATCTCGGAACACAATGACATTTGGATAACAGATTCCAACAGGGCAAAACCACAAACAGTCAGATAAGTTTTAATCCTTTAAAAACTGACCTCATGTAGATGGCCACAGGATAATATAAGTATTGTCTTATTACATGGGTAATTCCTCGTGATGGCCACAGGAGATTGCTGTTTGCATAATGGGTTAATCCTGTATATACACATATTGATCTAAAATAAAAACCATAATCATAATATGAATCAGAATCAGCAATACTTTATTGATCTCCCAGGGAAATTCTGATTTGTTACAGTTGCTCCGATGTAGAGAATAGAGAATTTTAAGAAGTAAGAATGAGAGTATGAAATAGAAATATGTACATTTACAGTCATACAATAAAATTAAAAGGAAAATAAAAACGTACATTATGCTACAATGTTTAAGTAAATTAAGAATAAAAATATGTTTACTGTGCTCAGTCTATAATTGGGTATTGGGTGTTGTATTATACTATAATGTTCACTACAATATATACATCAATAGAATAAAAACAAGAATAAACATAAGAAATATGTACAGTTATGTGCATTATATGTTGAATAAATATATAAATTTAACAATGGTTAGAATATTCATTCTTTTGCGGCAGGAAGCTCATAATGACATCTTTGCACCACACTGCATGTGAAGCAAAACCATGTACAAAATAATGTACATAGTTCATATAACTCATGGAATATTAAGAAATATTTTGTTTATATTTCTACATGTAAAAAATCTTTTGGATTATCATTTTTTGTGTTATTATTTTGTAAGAGCTGATAAAAAAATTAATTAAAAAATCAAATTATGTATTCTATTATTTATAACCCAATTTCAATACTTTTTGCAGTCATTGTGGTTTATTTACTTACATAACCTTTAAGCTCAGGTTGTTTTAGGGACATGAAGCATTAAAAGCTATCCAGCTAATGACATCACAATACGCAAAAATACCAATGTAGGCACTGACGGACCATTTCTATCGCAGATTTCAAAGGGTTTAACAAACCAAACTATTACCTAGATGATCTTAACCACTTTATTTGGAGGTAAAACTGAAAGTGAGCATTAGTGTTGATATACCAAAATGTTTGATAGTTTGGTATCAAACATTAGTTAAAATCTGTTTGGAATTTTCCAATGATCTGTACTTGCTGGAGGTAAAATGTATCTCCGGTGTTAGTGATCAGTGGTGGCAGTACCAGCAAAGTAGAATGGCAACTTCCGAGGCTTAAAAGTAAAGTACACAAACATTCAGTGCCAAAAACTGCTTCTTTAATGACCACTTGAGCCTGGCTTTAAAATATGTCCATGTTAAAATGTCCAACTGTAAAGCAGAAATAAACATGTTTACAGCCTGGTACTAAAAACACTTTCAGTCTGTATAGCTAATTTCAACATTCATGGAGGGCAAATTAGCGAATCCTAGGATAGCGAAGGAATGACCAACCCTACTCTTCTCATGATTGGCTGATACATGTTGCCTACATCAGATTGGTTAGGTGTAGGTAAGAGGAGTGGGGTTGATTAGGGTAAGAATGTCAGGATAAGCCAATCAGAGGCAGAGTCAGGTGGGCCATTCCTTTGCCATCCTAGGATTCACAAATTCAGTTTGGGAGTAAATTTTTATATAACTCACCTGTTTGAAATTTATTAGGGTTAAAGTCATGCATAATTAAAGCAGTGACAGGATGTCACCAAGTATATGGCTCAGACCCACCCCTTGCTCCTCCACAGCTCCTCCCTCTTTTCTAAATTTGGTCTCATCTGGCTCCAAAAAAAAACAAGATGGCGAACTTGAGGTGTCAGAACGTGACTCGACAAACCAATGGGCAACCTCATGGTGGCTACGTCTGTCATTTTATACAGTCTGTGATTCATTCCCTTTGATACAGCGTGAGCCTCCACTTCAATGGAGAGAGAGAAACAATGTGTCTGCCTCCCCATGTCAACAACAAGAGTTTGTTCTCTTTAGATATACTACCTGTATGGTTAACAAAATGTGGGAGTAACGTTACTTAAAACTGTGTTGTGCAAGGGAGGAAGCACTTCAAACTTTGCCAAGCACCTCATTGACAGACACCAAGACCTCTCCAAGGTCTGCCATTCAGCAGTTAGCGAAACATTCTCAGCAGCTAGTGAAATACCCTAGTGCAGACTTAGAGTTTGCCAGCCTGTCACTTGGCATTTGAAGATAATTACGAGCAAGGCTGTTCTAGGTTGTCAATGTCCGATAGTCCACCACTTACATTTTCATAACATGTCGTCAACAAAAAGGAAACATAGATTACATCTTAGGTTTTATTATCAAGATCTATTTTTTTTAGCTCTTTGTCATCTTGTTTTCAGCATGGAAAAATGGTCGTTGACAAAAAAATGTCTTTATAATGTTCATAAAAGAAATCAACACTGCTTTCCAAGAAAGGCAAAAAAAAATCTTAAAAAAAAGGTCAAAATTTAGCATTATGACAACAATAGGGACCGTACCTTAAGTGTTATTTATGGTCCCTCTTTCCATAGGAATACTGTGTGCCAAGGCTGTAGCCATGGAGTCAACATTGAGGGGACCGAATCTGCATGCACCCCCACCCCCCCAAACACACACACCCTTACTTCCTGCCATTGAAATTCTAAAGTAAAATATGTACAAATTCACTAACACGAGATACGTTTCTTTTTTTTGAATGAAAAATGAAAATCTTATCAGCAAACTATTGACAAGAACACATGGGGGCCAACAGGAGTCTGTACATTAACAACTGCAGTAATGTCATTATTGGATCTTAACCATCAGTATTTGCTTCTCTCTCAATTCACACTCACCTCCATGTCACCACCAGATTGATACACTCTCCCTGTGCTTTCATCCTCCAAATGTTCTCTCTCTCCCTCTGCCTCACTCTCTATATTCTGAACACACCAAAGTGAACATGGAAGAAATATTATCAGATAACAAGTGGTGTCTCTTGCTCAGCTAGCCTACAGACCATTTCTGATCTGAATGACAATAATTCTTATATCAAGAAACACTGACTCTTTTTTTGTACTAACACTACCGTACTGTATAACTAATGTTACTTCTATAATCAGACTGATTGGGTAACACTACTCATTTTCTCACTGCTCTTAACTTACTTTGCTTCTTTTCTGAGACTGGCCAAAAAAACAGTCGAATGTCTCTGCCACCCTTCCTCTTGCTCATGACGACACACTGTGAAATTAAACATGCAGCACTAAGATTATGAGAGACACTTCTAAGTTCAAACGTTCAAACCAGCTAGCTGTTATAATGTGGTTACATTCTGTGCAACACTGCAAAACAATAACCATTCAGGACATCAAAATGTCATATCATTTTGCAAAATCACAATAAACAGTTACAATATAGCCTACGTAATGCTCATATTACCTTCTCGTTTTCCACTTTTATTCAGTAATGAATAGAGAGACAAATTTAGATTGCCTGCCTGGAACGTTAGCCATACAGCAGTCGATGATGGCAACCATGGCAACCAGCCATGGCATTCTGCTATGGCAACTCCACATGGACAAATCACACGCAGAACTGCAATACTTGAACCGATAGAAATAACAGGGATTTGTTACGTTTAGTTATAATTATGATGATTACATTATTTTGGATGGTGGTATGTGGTTGCCTATCGTAGAATAGCAATGAAAAAAAACAACGTTTTTTTCTGTTTCAGTTTCAGTTATATATTGTGGGGGACATTTTGGGCATATCTGAACATTGGTGGGGACGTGTCCCCCTCATTGTATATGGTGACTACTGCCCTGCTGTGTGCACACAGCTAAAACGAGTACAGTAGAGACTCTTTTCCATTGGACAAAAAACCCCACCAACACCCACTAACAATTGTCTTTTGTCTTTAGTGGGAAATGTTACAATCAGCATTCATTCCTGAGCACCTGGGACGACAGGCTAATTATCACCCATTTTCCAGCACAATGCAATGATGTGTCGCCACAAATTCTGTCCATCTTCGCCCAAACAGTGTGCGAAAAGCATTCCAAATCAGTTGGCACCAAGTTTGATGGAGAGACACAATAACTAAAATAAAAAAAGAGTACCCACAGTAACATTTTCACTGGCCTCTGTGCTGCTGTCTACTGTTAATTAGCCTGTTTTCTGGTGCGTTTATGACTCTGAATGTGACATTCAGAGAAAGGCAACGGTCTACTGCAGAGTAGGGCTGGGCAATATTATATCAATATTGTGATATGAGTCTAGAAATCATCTTACTGTTGTAGCTATTCTATTATTTGCCTTTATCCACTTTGTCGTTGTATCCTTATTACTGATGATTATTTATCAGAAATCTCATTGTCTCAATATTTTGTGAATGCACCAATAGTCAACCCCACAATATCAACACAATGTCAATATTGAGGTATTTGATCAAATTATGTGATATTTTATTTTCTCCATATTACCCAGCCCTGCAGCTTTTGTCCACTGGGAAAGGAGTCACCTATTTTCAGCAGGTATTCTGGCATCTAAAAAGCCTGTATGTATGTGCTAATTACAAGTACAAGTCAAGTTCAAGCAGGAGGTTGGTCTGTAGTCTGTGGTGGATGTTAAGGCTACAGTAAACCGTCTGAGTAAGTATCGGGGCAAAACTCTGCCGTGCGCAATACAGAGAGCTGAGGAGAATTGTAAATGTGCGACCACGTAGAGACAGAAATGACATGCCGTCATGTAAATAAGCTAAATAACATAAAGACCTGTTCTATTGGCCTGGATATGATGCGTCCAGAGCTAAGACGGAAAAAAATAAAAAATTTCACACACAAAAAGCACAAACATGTTGAAATCTAGGCATATTCTGCCATCATAATTTGGCTCTCAGAATTCACCAGATTGATGCCTTTAAATCAAATCTATACAAACTTTTCTCCCAGGGGAGCATGCCTCCAGACCCTCCTAGAGGCTTTTTGGTCATTTTGGTATGAATTTTGCTAAAACTGGTTAAAAGGGTCTCTTTACCTCTCACCTCAATATGTCTCAGTGAAAATGGGTTTCTAGGGTCCTTACAATAGAAAATCTCTCCCTCCTCACTCTCTCAAAAGAGCATTATTGTTGTACTAAACCTACTAGTACAAAGTAGCCTGCCATAAAAAAAAACTATCACCTCACTGTATAGGATTATGTACAGCCTACTATAAAGTAGCTATAAGCTAGAGAGATAAAAACTGATGTTAAAATGCATATTTTTTTTTTAGTCAAATAATGTGAACATTTTCTGCAGCTGGGCCAAATCCCCCCCTTCCTTTTCAAATTCTGGACCTCACTAATTTCTAAACCCTGGCTACAGCCCTGGGTCTTAGCATGTCTCCAAAAGTCTGTTGTCCTCTTGACCAATGTGATTGTGCCACTGTTGTTTAAACAAAAACAACACAATCAGGGCTTGTCATTAAAGCTTTTAAAAAAATAAAATAAAATCAACAGAGATTTGGACTATTATTATAACTTATCAGTGCATAAAACATACAATTAGCAAAAAATAATTACATGGCTGGGACAATTCTGACTTAAATATTGTTTTATTGCCTGTACCACTGGCTCAACATTGACCAATGGCCGGCTATCAGCTTGGGGTGACAGGGCCTTAACTTCTTCTTGGTTCTTGGGAGAAAAAAAAACAGCCCATCAAAGTCTCCTACCTTCTGTAGCAGAATTTATGTGGAAGAAACTAACAAAGCTTTTTGTCCAAAACTACCCCTCCAGTCATCTTCTTTAATATGTGGGGTGGCTGTGACTTAGAGGCTGAGATGTAAAGCGGGTTGTCCACTAATCAGAAGATCGGTGGTTTGATCCCCGGCTCCAGAACCCCAAATTGCAGCTGATGGCTGCTCCATTGGTGCGTGAGTGTGAGTGAATGGTTACTGAGTAGCAGGCTGCACCTTGTATGGTAGCCTTGGTCACCAGTGTGTGAATGTGTGTTTGAATGGGTGAATGTGACATGTAGTGTTGAAGCGCTTTGAGTGGTCAGAACACTAGAAAGGCGTTATATGAGTGCAGACCATTTACCATTTATTAGTACAACTACAATACTGAGTCTCAGACTTAGTTGAGAGTCAGAGGGTCAGTCATATAAGTAAAGCCATTATATTGAGGTTCTCCACTGATTGGTACAGATGTAATAGGCTGGCTTCTACAAAGCTTTTCTCAATAATTTGAAAATAAAAATCTTTTCAGCTCAGTTGTAACTGTCATTAGTTTTTGCTCTTCATCAGTTGTCAGGAATACAGATACTAGTATCTTGTCAGTGTCAATCATGCTAATAAGAGGAGAGGAGGGGCCAAACCATTAGCATGTAGCACATTGTACAAAAAGTAGCCAAAAGTAATACAGGCTGCCCAAAAACATTTTTAGACGCCAAATTAAATAAAAAAGTGACAAATTTGGGCAGAAAAAGCATCCAATCTGCCAACAATGTTCCTAATAAATTGGAAATGTCCTTAAAAGAATCTTAAGAAAAAAAAAGATCACAGTATTTAATATGAGTACTTTTTACTTTTTTTTTAAAATAATTATTAACATTTTTAACTTTATTTGACAGAAGACAGTGTAGAAATAGAAGAGAGAGAGGAAGATAGAGGGTCGTGTCATGCAACAAAGGATCTGAAGCCATAATCCAACCTTTGACATTGCATCATTTCGCACACACAGTAATCACTGAGCTACCAAGGCACACCATGACATGACCTTTTTTTGAGTTGTTTCCTTACTCGTCGAGGAGAGGGTCAGAGTTTTCCCACCCTTTACATTACCAATGCACTGTGGTGTTTGCCAGTGCATTCGTCTATTAATAATACAATCCGTTAAGTTAATGTTGGTGCAAATATCTTTCTACAAATTAAAACAAAAGATGTATTAAAAATATCACAATGAAAACTGTCAAAGAAAACAACAAAACACAGAACTACAGTTAAACACTAGCACTACAATTATTGCATCACATTTTTTTAATTCACTGAAATATTTCGATTCACTGAACTGTTTCTGAAGAATGACTGTTAATATCCCCAACACATCCAGATCTGGCAAACTATCTCACTGTTATACAACTGGAGATGTGAGTTAGTCTAAAGCAGGGTTCCTACACATTTGGAATTTCAAAATTCCATACTTTTCCATACCCTAATTTCCAGACTTCTCTGCGTTTTTTTTTTTTTTTCCAGAGAATATGCGACATCTGAGTAAATATATCAGTGTATCATATTTCACATCATATTTAATTATTCTTAATAGGCGATTGTAGCCAAGTACCATAATGGCATGCAAATAAAAACTCAGGTAAGTTCAATGTCTGGGCTGAGGCAAAAAGGTTGGGACTCTGGGTGCAAGCGATGCAGTAACGAGACGTCGGTGTTTTTTCCTTTCATGTGGCTCAGAATCGCCTTCTCCCCCATGTTGGCGATGTCAAACGATTTCACACAAAGCTTGCATCTAGCTCTGTGTGTGAATTGGGAATCCTTGGCCAACCAGTATTTATATACGGTATTGTCAAGCCATCCATCCAAAAACTTGCATCTACCCATTGTGAACCACGTGAAACTCGTCTTCTTGTCGAAGGTGCAGTGTTGGAGTGAAACTTGATACCTGGGGGGCTGGAGGAGGGTCATGGGGCAGCGGACTGGACATACCACTTGTCAATCAGGTAAAAGGGGCGGTATGTTTTCTGAGACGTTTGCTCTCACACAAACTGTGCTTGGCCCGGCATAAAACACGATCCGGACTGATTAAATTATTTTAGGAAATACCTAATTTTCTATTTTAGAAAACAGTATTTTAGAACAGTGGTAATAGTCTGGAAACATAAATATTTTTCCATACTTTATTTTTCATTTTCCATACTTTTTAATACCTGGAAATTGATCAAATTTATTTCCATACTTTCCCATACTTTCCATACTTGCGTAGGAACCCTGCTAAAGACATACTGTAGGCAAGGAAAAGGTCAAAGGTCACTTCGAAGAGCTGAGCCCCATTTGCTGTATGTTTCATCTGACAAGCATGCAAGTTAATTCCAGTGAAAGATGAGAGGTTTATCTTTGCAATGGCAGAAATACTATTTTTAGATGAACTGAGTCGTCCCCCAAACCTGCTGTAATGTCCACATCCAACACACACACACACACACACACACACTACACCACAGAGTGCCTGGTGATCAAGTTAACTTCCAGGTATCTGAATGAAATGATTCTTTGTTAAATACGGGATGTATTAGGTCATAACAAGACAGTACATCACGTATCATGTAAATAACTTGACGTAGGTATGTAAAGTTAAAATCAGTCAACTGTCACTTTGGGTTACCCCAGCAACACAAACAGCAGTCTTCTATTTGAAAGTCCTCTGTTTGTTTGAACCATCCATCATCCCATCCTTTTTCTCTTCCTTATCACTCTTTAAACTGTGAGGATGTAAGATTAACCAGTGTCCATTGCGTGACATTGCTGAACCAGGGAATTTGTGTGTCCACCACGACAAAGGGTCCTAATTGACTTTACTTAGCCATTGTTTTTGTGGTGCTGGCATGTAATTTTAGGTGTCACCACCATCTAATGCAGTGTTAAGAGGCTGAGAAACACTGAGTGACTTTTGGTTTGTGCACAAGAAAACTTCACAGGGCACCTTTAAGTTAGTGTAGAGCACAAATAAGGTAATTTCAGAGCAAGAATCAGTGTCTGGGAATTTGCAGTGTTAAACATTTTGATTGCTAAATGACACGAATTGCAAAACATGCGTGGTACTTATAATTATACCTAATACTGTTTTTCCCTCCAACAGTGATTATATGAAATAAAATACAAAATACCTATGTTTGGAGATGGATGACAAATCCAACAACAGTTGCATATATCTGTGTTTCCTTTATTTATTTTTTTTACAACTTACTCCAAATTTTCAACCTTTATATATAAATATATAATATCATTCATCCTTTATATTCTTCCTGTCTTGTCAAATTATTGTTTCTGCACTCACAAAGCTCAGGAGATGCATGCAACAAGCACCCGACACCCTACTTTCTGACCTGAATGCACACACAATGGATCAGCCTGCTGCTAATAGTGTGAGCCTTTGCCTGTGGCCTTTACAATGTGCACAGAATAAAGTTCAGGTGTCAGTAGTTCAACTGATTTATAATAGTGAACAGGCTGTGATTAAGCACTGATGTCACGGGATTCCTCACCACTCATTTGGGGAATCAAGTAGTTTGTATCCAAACAAGACAAATGGGCCACTGGCTGCTTGTAACCTTTTACATGTGCGTGTTCCCTCCAATCATATGCCACTGCTCCCTGGCTCTATGAGCTAGCTTTATTTATAGCCATGCTCCTCCTGCATGTATGTCTGTGCATTTTGTGCATGCTGTTTGTCTGTATTATGTTGTGAGAAAACACAGTTGTTCATACTTAATCATGTGGAGCCAGGGCCCTCTAACAACAATTCATTTAGTCGTCACACTTCTCTTTGTAATAGGCCAACAATTAATTTTGGACTTCGAATTCCTCCCGCAATATAGCCAACATTCCAGTGTGTGTAACAAATAGACCTAACAGACCATTTTTGAAATTTAATCTGATAAATTCTCAGTCCCCTTAATCCCTTAAACCTAGATTTAGGTGGACTCACAGTGGAGCAAACTTTAACAACCTTTTATGCATCCCTACATCTAGTGACTGTACAGATCAAAGCGGGACGGACAATCTTGCTAATCACCTCAGATCTCAGTACACACACAGACCACCAGCTGCTAAAGGTGTGTTCACACCGGACCTATTTTTTTTTTCTCTAGCGACGAGTTTACATACAAAGTCAATGCAAACGGGCGATTGAGCGTATATTCGCCCAGGAGAAAAATCGCTCGGGCTCATAGCGACAGCGACAGAGCCGCTTGAGATGAGAAATCTCATCTGGAGCGGTATTTCGCTGGGTCCTGTCGCTTGCAGCTCAACGCTGATTGGCTGCTGTAACCCCGGAATCCCGGGGGGTTCTTGACTGTCATGACATGTCAGCTTCATTAAAAGTATAGCTGCAAATTAAAAGCAACAATAGATGTAAAAACACACAGACACAATGCATCTGTGATCAGTTCCCTAATTTAATTTGAACAATTTTTTCAATCTTCTCCAATTTCTCGTTTTATTTTATGGAAGTGATCAATGTAAGTGCACTTGCCCTAGAGCCGCCAAGACGGTTTTTATAATGCAAATAACTCTGTTTAGATAAAACCTACAAGCTTCTCTTCCTATGACTTTGTATGTGTCTTGTATGTTTTCTGAAGCCTTTGGGCCCCATAGATGGTCTAAAGCGGACGGCGGAGGGCGCATAATCCATGTCGCAAGTGTCATTGCTATTTAGATGCAGGCACAGTTGTCATTTTTACGCCCTGCGCCCTCGTCGTCTAACTAGCAAATGAACTTGCGCTTCTCTGGGTGTGTTGGTCTAAAAATGAGGGGTGGTCAGGCGCAGACATGGCGCGTTGCTAGTTAGATGAAGTAAAAAGCAAATGTGCCAGTGACCAACAAAAACCTGGTCTAAAGTCAACGGCGCAGTATTTCGCTGTTAAACAAGTTAGTAATATGCGTCTCTAGGCGGGTGCACAACGCGCGTGCACTCTGCTCAGATACACACGGAGCAGCCACACATATGCAAAAGATAACAAATAAAAATATGATTACAATGTGAAAGGTTATTATTGTGCACATTACAATATTTATCAGAAACACGTCTTAATGGTCAGTCATTAATCAGAATGATCTAATCGCAGTAATAATGATCATCATAATCTGGGAGGTCCAAGCT
>NC_065513.1:3121579-3122446 GCF_006386435.1 Epinephelus moara
TGACACTCTGATTGGCTTATTGAATGATACGCCCAAAACACACCCATGACTAATTCACAGAGTAAGTCCAACCCTTTTAGACTCTCCGCCATGGAGCACAGTCTAAAAACGCGCTGTCTAACTAGCAAGTGACTGGGAAACGCCCATGCGCTGCACGCCTGGCACTTTGCGTTTTAGACCATCTAAATAGGGCCCTTAAAGTTACAAAAATGAAACACACAAGACTTCTGAGCTCTCTCCGACCGCGGAGGTATAAAAATGAATAATTATAAAAAGCTGAAAATTATACATTTTAATACATACAGGAAGGCTATACATACTGAAAAACTCTGTAAAAGTACACCAAAGCATACATTTTCGTTTCCAAATATTTTATTACACAAAAGACAAAGAAATTATGATTTTTTTTTTTTTTTTTTTTTTACCTATTTTGGCACATACATACAAAATCCTCCCGCTCCTCGCTCCAGGCAGCTCCAACTCCGCTCACATGCTCTGTCTCAGGCATCAGAGCCTCTGCGCTACAGTGATAGATGCATTGGCGCTGTCCGTGGTGCTTAAGGACCGCCAGGATTACAGCGCCCCTCCAAGCGCTGCAACATATGTAACTTCACTGTTTATGCTGCCCGTATGCTCAGAAGCACACCAAAAATGCATTTGAGTAATTTCCAAGAAGTTATGATAAAATAAAAAAAAATATTACAGACTATAGAATAGGACTGACAACCTCTCCAGTGACTCATGTCAATTAATTAACAGTTTGTTGGCTTTTGATAATGCCTTTTTTTTTTTTTTTTTTTTTTTTTTTGCTGCTGCGCTGTGTCTCCAGTTGAAAGTGGTGATTTGCTAAATACATTCTACAATAAT
>NC_065513.1:3122904-3161428 GCF_006386435.1 Epinephelus moara
TGAATGAATGATGAACATTGGAAGCGGTCCAGCCGCAGTCCCGCCGGCTGGTGCGGTCACTGTTGAGATTCGTTTTTTATTATTAACAAAATGTTTTTTATTGACTGTATGAATGGTTTTGTTTTCAAATAAATATTTGGAAACGAAAATGTATGCTTTGGTGTACTTTTACAGAGTTTTGCAATATGTATAGCCACCTGTAGGGCCTATGTATCAAAATGTAAAACTTTCAGCAGCGGTCTGCCGCCGGTCGGTGGTATAAATGCTCAGAAGTCTAGTGTGTTTCATTTTTGTAACTTAAAGGCTTCAGAAAACATACGAGACACATTTTTAGTAAAAGTCATAGGAAGAGAAGCTTGTAGGTTTTATCTAAACAGAGTTATCTGCATTATAAAAACCGTTGTGGTGGCTCTAGGACAAGTGCACTTACATTGATCACTTCCATAAAATAAAACGAGAAATTGGAGAAGATTGAAAAAATTGTTCAAATTAAATTAGGGAACTGATCACAGATGCATTGTGTCTGTGTGTTTTTACATCTATTGTTGCTTTTAATTTGCAGCTATACTTTTAATGAAGCTGACATGTCATGGCCGTCATTTTCATATATTCACAGCAAAGAGGAGAATCCCAGCCACATTAACTGAAATGCTGTTCATTCCAGCATTTGGGTGGATCTTCATTCAGGCAATAAATTTAAAACATCAGAGCAAGTGAAAATTATCAGGAGGGAGCACATTGAAAAAAAAACTGGACTCATTACCTTGGAATCTTTTTCAAATAGTCACAAAGACAATCTTTAAGATACAAAAAGGAAGCATATGAAAATCTCTTTCTCATCTTTTCTCTGCAGCAGCACTTCAGCAGTTTACAAATGTCACCTTGAAGGATTAGAAAGTTTTGAAAATTATTGTCAAGCAGTTATTTCTGCTTGGGCTTCAAATGTGCGAATTTGCCTACAGTGCACCTTTAAAACCTCAATGAAATAAAAAAAAAGTAAAAATACAAAAATCTTCTTTTATGCTATATTTAGTGAGTGAGTGAGAAAATCTGGATATGAAAGCTACTTTTCAGTATTTACACCTGGATGTGTTTCAATCTCACATAAGACAGAATAAAATAATTTTTCATTGCAGTCATACCACATTACATTGTTTGACATATGTTGTCTAATATTTGTGAACTTTTCAAGGCCATCAACTTGAAAATATGTGTTAACACTTGTACAATAATGACAACTTCCATCCAGGTGCCAGTGACTCAACACTGCAAACAGAACATTCTACATTGAGTGAATGTAGAGTCTGTAGGCAAACCCCAGAGATCTTGCCTCCGGAAGAAGAGCGGAAGAGCCCTGGTTTCCGGTTGTAGGCTGTTTGTAGTCCGTGTGATATTGACCAATCACGTTTGAGCTGGATGCAGTTGTTGCCAGGTTAAACGGTCCGTACGGTGAACTAACGAGGCGGAACATAATTGGCGTCACTGCAAACTCTGAATCCATCGCATTGGTTCAGCATACTTACTTATATATAAACGGAAGTCGGAAACGGAAATTCACCTCCTCCTCCCAAATCAAACCAGAATGCCAAAAAATCGGGGGTCTGCCCCCAGAGGCTGTGTCGCCGTCTGCTGGAAGTCAGACGCCGAATACAGCCGATGGGTTTCCTAGAATGGTCCGATCTCCCATAGGTCCGACTATCCATAACTCCGACTACCCGCTAATCCGACCATGCAGGTCTACGGCGAGTTTTATCGTTTTAGTCCCATAATGTCGACCGTCCATTAATCCGACCATTTTAATGGCATTATTCTGACCGACCAAGAAAACATGCATAAATCAAATTTTTAACATGGGCGAAAATGAGAGATTGTGGCATCACCTGTCTTAGCATTTTTCAATACTTTCCACCACTGGGATTTCTTAGGACTTTTGATATGTTATAACTAACATAATTATCAGTCTAAAACAGTTGAAAGAGTTTCTGTTGCAATTTGTGGGAGGTCATGTCATATAATGATTGGACTATTAGCCGCCACGGCTGAGCAAGGAAACACAGACGTCCTTCACTCATATTAATTTATATAATTATTCATATAATAGGCTATATTATTATATTATCTTATATAGGTTACTATTATTTTGTTGTCTGTGTTGTTTTTATCTGTGCTAATTTATCTGCCATTTTTCGAAACACCTTGCAACCTTGTTCAGCAAAGTTCCTTGAAAATAAAGGTTTTTTTTTTTTATAATTTTATCACTCTATTGTCATTTTGTGAGTGACATAAAGGGGCTATAACTAGCCTTCAACATGCACCGAAACACCCTCTGGGTAATATGCAAAATCACTGGCTGACGTCACTCTCCAGCCAGCACACTAGTGAACTTTGAAAGATAAAAAAAAATAAATAAATAAAAAACTTAGAAAGCTATACTTTGAAAGATCCGGACAACTGGGCTTCAATGAAACGTGCACAGAGGTGAGCGCTGGGAAGCAGGACGGATCAACAAGACTGGCTTGCTCAAGAGTGGAGCAACTATTTAAAACAGTTTTACATTTCAGAGTCATGACCTCACCTGTATAACGTTAGGGTGTCCAAAATGGGCTAACTTACAACAAATAATGAAGCATCACTTTTTTTCTCAATGTGTCAAAATATTTATTTTGTAAGAAACAACAGTCGGATGGACCAACATTTGAACATAATTATAAACAGCTTGTTTATTTACAGCACACAATTTTTAAAACAATATATACATATTGGCTACTCACACATGAACGCTGTGTAGCCTACATAAAAAAAAACCAAACAAAAAAAACAGAAAAACAAACTTTGCTTTTCAAAAACATCTCTGTGATAAACTGTTCATGAATGTTGCACCGACTGAGTCACGATTTACAATAAGCGATAATTTCCTCTCTCATTATTTGGTGCGTTTCGCGAAAAACAATCGCAGCAGCTAGTCACGAACCCATCACGCATTGAGCGTACATGGAACTGTGACCGGTAATCCGTCACTCGGCAATCATTTGAATTACCCTTTTTCCTATTGCTTTGCACAAAATTATGTAATTTGATGGTGATAAATAACAGAATTCCCTAAGTAAACATGAAATAATAAAGGAAATAAAAGAAAAACCAAATCAAAGCACCTCGAAGCAAGTTACAAGGGATATTTTGTGGTTGTGGAGGAGTTCACAGGAGGAGGTGCAGAGGGCCAACACAGCCATCCAGGAGCAGCTGGATAGGAGCACAACCGCAGACACGGCAGACTGTTGATGAGCCAGCTGAAAAACAAAGCATGGAATATTATATACCTTGGAATATCAAGTCAAATCAAGTCTTTTTTGGATGTTAGTCAAGAGAGTCAAAGGTCCTCCAATTTGCTGACTTGACTTGACTCACCTCTGACTAAAAGTCACAAAAAGTTGTGCATTGAATGCAAGACTGCACACCAGTACTCCTCCAGCGTGCGGACCCAGTTTTGGGTTCTCCTTCAAACCACTGATTCTGGTCTCCAGGTGCCTCCTTTTTGTCTTTTGGGCTGGACGGGGTGCTCCTTGCTGAGCAGCTCTGACTGCGACTTCTGTCCGTCGTTGTTCATCCTTGAGATGGCGAATGAACACCCAGATGTTGGGATGACGCCTGTCAAGAACTAGGTTCCACCTGTGATGAAAAGCTAAAATAGAGATAACTTTGCTAGATGCCATTTCTCTGAGCCATTTGTTAAAAGGAAATAATTTATTTGCTGTGGAAAGAAGGCAACATAATGCGGAATTATAGGTTAAACCAGGGGTAGGCAACCTGTGGCTCCAGAGCCACATGTGGCTCTTTAGCCCCTGTCCAGTGGCTCCTTGAGCCTTTGAGAAAAGAAGTCTATGGAAATTCATTCTATGAATCCAAATGTTGCTGAACCTCGATAGCAGTGGCTGGTTAGCTATGGATGCCAAATCCAAAAAAGTAAATTGAATAAAATAGAGAATGTAGTAGTGCGTGGGCAGATTTGTTTGCTCTCACTGCCAGCTCTGCAAAATTTAAGTACCAAATAATCATAAATAGTGCCCTGTAGTGTCCACCTTGTGGTAAAACATATTAACAAATGCTTATTTAGACCATAAGTATATGCTAATTTAGACTTAATAGGCTATTTACCTTGATTATAAGGCTCAAACATGTTTTGCGGCTCCACACAGATTTTTTCACATTATTCTTGGTCAAAAATGGCTCTTTTAATGGCAAAGGTTGCAGACCCCTGGGTTAAACAATCTTTGCTTCCTTTAATTTAGTTTGGATAACAGTAGTAGCCTAATAGTAGCTGCAGTAGCAACAGCTAGTTGCCAACAGCTGACTTGTTTTTATTTCTTTATTACAGATATGCGACGTTATTTGGCCATGGTGATTGCCGCTTGCTGTTGATTTGCAGGACTTCTGTTTTTCTGGTGATGTTGTTTTTTTTATCTATGTACACTGTCTTGGTTCGTCATGTCAGAGGTAGTGAGTTTTTGAGTATAGACATTTGTTTGTTTTTGCATCTTCAGCACCAAGGACAGTATTTAAAGTGATGTTGTTATAACCGCTGCCTGTAACAGGTTCGGGGACATCTTCAGCACCAAGGACAGCGCTCAAACTACTGTGGTCTGCTTTTGTCATGTGGTGAATTCTACTGTTGGCCTCCTTATGGAAAAAATTTAATAAAATTTGTTAGAACTTCTTAATGTTTTATTTGTGTGTAGCTTATGGCAGCAAGTCAGCAGCCTACTGAGTGGCGATGTGCGATGCGCTACAGCAGGAAAAAAATACAGTGATGTCACTCATTGATTCATTCAGTTGGCAGCCCGCCCCCCCACTTGTCCTTACAATCCGCGCATAGAGACATTGCAGCTGTGCAGTGGTACCGCTGCTCTGTGTTTACTGAAAGGGGAAAGTTGCCTGGTCCCCCCTGAAATGTAACTTTATTGCGGTTGGATTTTTGGGGGGTCGGACTAATGGGATTCAAATACTAGGTCGGACCTTTGGGTAGTCGAACAATTGGGTGGTCGGACTGACGCCACAAGTCTATTAACCATTTGTCATATTAGCCAGTTTACACATTGTTAGTGTACCAAATAAACTGCTCATTTTTGCTGTTCAACATATCAGTTACCGACAGTGGTGGGGGTCGTTACTCAAAAAAGTAATGTTTTACACATTACTCATTACTTAGGAAAAAAGTAATGCCTTACTTTACTTGATTACTCCCTGGAGAAAGTAATTAGTTATTTGCCAGATAACGACATAGCATTTAACCTTACATATGTGTGACAATCCTAAGGTAGGTATAGTTAACTAGATGGATATACCCAGAGTCGGCTTCACGAGGGGGCACCAGGGGGCAGTGCCCCCTCACTTCATTCACTGTGCCCACTCACTTGTATAAAAGCATATGTTTTCTCCCATCAGTTTAATTGTAGCGATGACTGAAATCCATCATGCCATTAGGCTGTTGCATGAGATGTCAGGCCAGAGCTTCTTGTTCATTGCACAGCTGGTTCACAAGGTAGGCCACTAAGCAGACTTCCCTCTTTCTCTCCTTAAGTATTTGCAGGGTTTCCACCAGAGAAGTTGCTATGCCAGGCAGGGGGTGGTTACCGTGTGTAAAGGTGTTATGATTATATTACTTGCCCACTGCCCCACAGTCATTTAGTTCATTTTTGCATATGAGCGCCACGTTCATCAAATAAAAAAAAAAACTTGAATTTGTAAAATACTAAGCGTGTTATCAATACTTAGTAGGACAACGGACGCAACATACGTCACACCATCGAGTCATCTTATCAGAACATATATGCACTGATAAGCAGGAAGGTCAGCACACAGGGAGCAGACAGACAGACAGTTACTGCTCCCAAAACAATAACCGCCTCCCATGATGATGACGTCACGGTCTGTGACTCTGTCCTCCACATTACAAGAAACCTGCAGAGATTGTCTCTGTCCCAGCAAGAATGTCAAGAAAAGAAGAGATAGGACAGTCACCACGCTGCTTTCTCCCTTATGCCGGCAATTTCACTCAGCCGGCGGCATGGCAAAAATAAAAACAACTGCAGAAAATCAAGGACGGTCAACCCATCAAATCTGATATGTATCTCATGTCAATCACAGTCTGTCTCTAAACTTATCTCAGATAACGTTTCACAACTAGCACTTCGAAATATCAGGTATCTGGCTGGCAAATCCTTCTTAATCAATGATTTTATTAACAAGCACAAACTTGATTTTATGTTTTTAACTGAAACTTGGCTAGGTCAGGAAAATAGTGCAGCAGTTTTGATTGAGACAACCCCTCCAAATTTTAGTTTCTTTAGTGACGCAAGAATACATAAGAGAGGAGGCGGAGTTGCCACTCTGTTCAAGGACAGCTTCCAGTGTAAGCAAATGTTTTATGGTCAATTTGACTCCTTTGAATATGTTGCCACTCAGTTAAAATCCCCCTGTCGAGCAATTTTAGTGACCATCTACAGACCCCCCAAATATGATGCAAGGTTTTTTGATGAGTTTGCCAAATTGCTGTCTATTGTGTGCATGGATTTTGACTGTGTTGTTTTAGTGGGAGATTTTAACATTCATGTTGATAATCTTACAGATGGGTGTGCTAAGGAACTGTTAAATATTCTGGATAACTTTGGGCTTTCTCAGCATGTCACAGAACCAACACATAACAGAGGACACATATTAGATCTAATTATTTCCAAAGGTCTTAATATCTCTGAGGTTGTGGTGAACGATGTCGCTTTATCTGACCATTACTGTGTTTCATTCAAAATGACCACCCTTGCTAATCCTATGAAAAGTGAAGCAGAGGTGATCAGAAAGCGTTATATAAATGATAACACCTGTGCATTATTCACCCTGGGTTTTACACCATCACAAACCCTGCCCTCAGCTCTAGTTGATGACCTTGTAAGCAGTTTTAGTTCCAATGTTATGACTGTTATTGATTCTATCGCCCCAATTAAGACCAAAGTTATGTCAGGTAGGAAAAAGGCACCCTGGAGAAACGCCATACTGGTTAAAGAATACAAAAGAGTATGTAGACAAGCTGAACGCAGGTGGCGAAAAAACAAACTCCAGGTATATTACGACATTTATAAAGAGAGTCTTCACAACTATAACCAGGAACTGAAGAATGCAAGGCAATCATATTTTTCAGAGATTATCAATAGAAACAGTAATAATGCCCGCACACTTTTTTCTGTAGTGGACAGACTGACCAACCCCACAGCATCACTCCCTCCTGAACTACTGTCTAACAAGTCATGTAATGACTTTGCAGCCTTCTTCACAAACAAAATATTACAGATAAGACAGGCAGTGTGCAGCTCCAGCTCAGGAATGATAACACTTGTGCCTTCCTGTCCTCCGGTTAATCTAGGACATTTTAGCCTCCTAGATTACACAACTCTAACAGAAACGGTTTCAAAATTAAAGCCCACAACATGCTGCCTTGATATTCTGCCTTCAAACTTTTTTAAAACCATTTTTAACTGCATAGCTCCAGATGTACTGCAGATAATAAATACTTCTCTTAAAGCAGGCCAGTTTCCCCAGGCCTTGAAAACTGCAGTAATAAAACCTCTCCTAAAAAAATCAAATCTGGACGCCACAACAATTAGTAACTATAGGCCAATATCAAATCTGCCATTTTTGGGGAAAATCATTGAAAGGGTTGTCTTTCAGCAAATCCATACTTTTATGATGCAAAACAATCTTTTTAACACATTTCAGTCTGGATTTCGGCCACATCACAGCACTGAGACTGTACTTATCAAAGTCTTAAATGATATTCATCAGAATAATGATGCATGCAAATCCTCTGTCCTGGTATTACTAGATCTCAGTGCTGCATTTGATACAGTTGATCATAATATACTACTTAGCAGATTGGAAAAGTGGGTGGGACTCACCGGCACTGTGCTACAATGGTTCAAATCTTACTTACAAGATAGGGACTTTTTTGTGTCAATTGGTAACCATGAATCTGAGCGAACTACGATCACATGTGGGGTTCCTCAAGGGTCCATTCTCGGACCACTTCTATTCAACATCTATATGCTACCCCTAGCCCAGATTATGGAACATCACAACATCTCCTATCATACGTATGCCGACGACACACAACTCTATATCTCAGTGTCATCACACGACTACAGTCCCTTACTCTCATTGAGTAACTGTATTCATCAAATCAATGACTGGATGTGCCAGAATTTTCTCCAGCTAAATCCAGAAAAGACAGAGGTATTAATTTTTGGCCCTAGAAATGAAAGGGCAAAGATCAGCGCCCACCTTGGCTCTATGTCATTGACAGCTACAAATCAAGCCAGAAATCTTGGTGTTATTATTGACTCAGACCTGAACTTCAACAGCCATTTAAAGTTTATTACTAAATCTGCCTATTACCACCTGAAAAATATAGCTAGAATTAAGGGGTTTCTGTCTAAACAAGACATGGAAAAACTTATTCATGCATTCATTTTTAGTAGGTTGGATTATTGCAATGGCTTATTTACAGGCCTTAACAAAAAATCAATCAGACAGCTGCAGCTGATTCAGAACGCTGCCGCCAGAGTCCTTACAAACACCAGGAAACTGGACCATATTACACCGGTCATTAAATCGCTACACTGGCTTCCTGTGAGTCAAAGAATAGATTTTAAAATCTTACTGCTGGTCTACAAAGCCCTGAATGGTCTCGGACCAAAATACATGCTTGATCTACTGGTTCCCTACGAAGCATCCAGACCTCTTAGGTCATCTGGAACAGGTTTGTTGTGTGTTCCAAGAACAAGAACCAAGCAAGGTGAGGCAGCATTCAGTTATTATGCTCCTCACCTGTGGAACAAACTTCCTGTAGATCTGAGGTCTGCTCAAACTGTCAGCTCCTTTAAATCCGGGCTAAAAATACTATTGTTTACTGAAGCGTACTCTTAAATTAAATACTTACCTGCTGTATTCTACTGCCCATACTTTTTAACTACACACTGCTGATTTATGCCTTTTATTATTCTACTTCTTTTCTTATCCTGACTGTTCTATTTGGGTTTATTGTTAAATCGGCTGCAAATGTCAGAGATTTCAGGGCTGAGGACTGAGTCTGGGCTGAAATCTCCAATAGGAGAGGTTTCAAAGTCGAAGGAATTAAGAGATTGGGCTGTCGGCATCCCTGCGGGGGGTGACCGGGAAGTCTGAGTCAGCTGCTGTGACTCGACACTGGGGAGCATGCTGTGAATTCAGATCTAGAAGGGAGACGTCCTGTGATGGATCTTTAGAGTTCATTACGATCTGAATAAGACCAATGTGTGGAACCTGTGTCTGGCGGGACGGTAAGACTATGAGTGAAGGACTCAAGAGCAAATAGTGGGCGCGCATTGGGTGTATTATTAAGGGAGACATCCTATACACTCATTAAAAAACAGACCCGACCAACCAAATTCAAGCTGGTTCAGAGCCAGGGACAAGAGATCCTAGCTGAAATCTCTGACAGATCTGGTTTTTGAAATTAAACTTAAACTTAAATGTTGTCTAAGAGCACTGTTTGGTGGCTAGGAGTAGCAGGAGTGATATAGGCCATCACGGCCTGGACCCTTGGCCGTATAGCTTAGGCAGCTATACAAATGTTCTATCTGTGTATGCAGTGCTCTTAGATGCAATGTATTGAGCCTGTTTTTATTTTATGTTACTGTATTTTATTATTATCACTATCATTCTCAATTTTTATTTCCCTTTTTAATTGACTGTTTTTATTGTTTTAAATTGTGTCTTGTTGCTTTTAATGTCTCTGTAAAGCACTTTGAATTACCTTGTGTTGAATTGTGCTATACAAATAAACTTGCCTTGCCTTGCCTAACAAATAAACTGCAAGTGTGCGGTCCCTTTGCGCAACAGAGTAGCGGAGTGAGACGTCTGTCCTCGCTCTTGCTATCGGCTGTGAACACATGAAGCTGCTCCCATGTCTCCCCGGGTCTCGGTGCTTGTTTGCGGCAGAAACTCTCATCCTCTGGCTTGTCCCCGCATCTGTGTTCGCCGCTGACAGGTGTTGTGCCGTATTAAGCACGCCTGCCATGAGAAGCACCCCTGGTCGCGGCGGCAACGCGCATTCCCGCGAACAGGGGTGCTTTTCACGGCAGGCGTGCTTAATACAACACAACATCGGCTGGACTCGGAGGAAGACCCGTTGGCAACAGCCTGAAGCCTGTCGTCACTAACTCTTAAGTAAGGGGAAGATCTAATGATGAATTTATCTAATGCAAGTAACGACTTAAGTGTTTGATTAGTAACTGGAATGTGATTACTGCATTTAGAGACAGTAGTGCGTTGTAACGCATTACACCCAACACTGGTTACTGAACACAATAAATGTATTAGCAGCTAAGGCTAGAAATAGTTAGCTGCCTTATTTACGGACATGATATCCACTGTAAACATAAAAATATGGCACCACAACTTAAGGATGAACTTAACATAAATGCGTAGGTCTTGCTTCCTATTACATCAAGATTACGGCGTCAGTTAGTTACATTACAAAGCCAATACTGATACCTTGTGGCGGAAACAGGTATCACCCTACAATTACTGCAGGTGAAGCAGGTGAGTGTTTTTAATAGTGACACAAAGTGTTTTGTCTACATGCTGGTTGACATGGCTGTTATACCACTGGGGACCCTAAGATCATGTTCTCAGTTTTATACAGCGGAGTATTGCGGCCGCCATGACAAATACAACTCAGGTCCTTGTTAAAATGAGAAATGTTCTCACTATCTGTGGCAACAATATGCCAATGTTCTTTGATTGCATTCTATGGCCTTGGGAATTGGTGATTTCTGAAAACCACAAACCACTCTGTGTTCTGTTTCTTTCAGTTCATGACAGATTACTGTTTTTTATGATAATATGTTATAACATGAGAAGGATCATGTAACAAGGTGGCATTAATACACTACCATACTGTCTGTTCTGTTATACTCAGTATGTTTTTTTAACTTAACTTTTTTCAACAAAAAACATGATATTTATTTTTCATTAATGATTAACTCATGTTGGTTTTAAAACACATTGCATTTATATTTTGCATTGTATTTGTCATGACTCAAAAAGTATCTCCAGAAAACAGAATGTTGAAAATCTCCTGAGATGAATATTCTATGAAGATATTCAATAAAATGCATAAGGCTATCTATTAAGCCTTTCAGTACAGTACAGTTAAGTAAAATGAAAAATAAATAAATAAATAAAGGACTTTATCACAGTAAAAGTGACCCCACAGTGGCTATTCTACCAGTTCTTGTTGCCTACATTGTGATATGTAGTTCCTAGTGTAGGCCTACTGGTTATGTGGATTTGGTAATCTTGATAAGATTGTACCTGGATCAGGGTGGTTATCCAATGTAGCTTTGAAAAGCTGGTACAAAATTAAAATGAATTATCTGATCCTCAATAGTAGGCTAAGACATGGTTGTCGGTAGTGTTGTCACGGTACTAAAATTGGGACCCACGGTATGATACCAGTTAAAGTATCACGGTTCTGAGTAGTATCATCATACCACAGCAAAAATTAGGCAGATGTGCCTTTTGTCATTTATAAAAAGATGAATCACTTTTCTATAATACATCAATGATATTTCAATGGAATAAAATTACTTATTGACATATTCATACTTAAAAAACAGCATAATTTCTGGGCAGTCATGACACCAACGAAGAGGAAATTATTGAACCTGGAGCCGGGCTTCTCGGTCGCCGGTAAGCCGTTATCTTGCGCCGCAGAGCACTATGGCCGCCGTATTTGACAGGAATATGGCCGTATTCCTGTCTGTGACCTCCGTTCAACCCACAACCAGCAGGATTCGCCTTTCGTTTCTGCTGCTGGTTGAAATCTGTACTCGCACAGCGTGCTCCTGAATGATTTCTTTTGCTCGCACAAAACTATTTTTAGTCGCAAATGCGAGTGAAATGATGGCACCGTAGAGCTCTGTGGAAAACAAATCACTGTAGCATAAACAAATCTAGCCTACAAGTAAAAAGAAATAAATAATAACTTTCACTTCTTAAAGATACTCAATAGCTCAGCTAATACCTGAAATGTCATTGGATACAAACCACTGCAGCAGCATATTGAGTGCCAGGTGGCCAGCGCGTGCCGTTATTGGACGGCGCATGGACACTCACCCTCTTGCGATTGGACTTTGAACTTATCCCACAGTAGTGGTACCATGAGGTACCGTAGAACTACATTTCTCCAACATTATGGTATCATATGTACCGTGGTATTTTAGTACCGTGGTCTACCGTTGGTACCAGTATACCGTGCAACACTAGTTGTAGGTGAGATAACTGTTGGGTTGCAGGACTGTAAGGCGAACACTATTGAAGGCACGGATGTAGGTTCTGTCGTGCAGGTGCAGGCATGGGCTTCACACAGCCACTAAATAAGGAGTCGAGACCGAAGTATGGTTCAACGTGACTGTATTCATATGTGTGTGTGGTGTTCTAAAATAAACAAAGAGATAATGGCACTGAGTACAATACTGTTCAAAGTAATGTTACACAGTACATCATGCAATAGAATGTACAGCCAAATATACAACTTAAAATGGGAGCAAATTATACCACACTACAGCTAATGCTTCTCTCATCACTCTAGTAGGCATTTACAGTAGCTATTCATCGTAGCCTGAACATACATCACGGTAACTATGTGAACAGTAGCCACATTACTCTTACACCCAGACACATAATTAAAGCTATCCTGATAACTAAGGAGAGTTAGCTAGCTTTAATACAGAGCAATATCCGCACTCCTAGCACCCAGGTTACAATCGTAACTACTCGGTTATGGCGTTTAACTGCCCATAAAGCCATCAATAACATGATGGGTACATGAACTTACTTCATCATTGACGCATACTTTCAACATGAATATGCAGCACGTGATCCACAGGTAATACATGTGAGCTGTTTCACACATACAAGAACAAAAAGTCATAGAATAAATGAATTTACAGAATACATTTCCAAGATCTCAGATAAGCCTTTGCATTAAATAAAAATTAAATAATAAAAAACAAAATAACAAAATAATAACAAAATAAATAAATAATAACATAATAATACAATATTGTTATGTCAGCACATAAATGTATTTAACAATCTCTGTAATCTTAAATTTCATCAAATGCCAGGGAATACATAAAATACCTTTTCATAGTTATCTAAAAATTGTGCATTCTTTTAATTTTTAACCAGGGCTAAGGATTTATAAAGTGAATTAAATTCAACCAAAAAATGAGGAAAGGTTGGTTTGGAGGCTGAAAATTTTTGTTTATAAATAAAATATTTTCCCAATAAAATGTAAAAATTAACTAAATACTGAAGACACTTGTTCTTCTTATTTTCATAATAGCATATAACATCTTTCAGGGAAAAACAGTATGACATGTTAACATAGGTGAAGATATGAGAACACAAGTCCGACCAAAATTGCATCGTGACATTACATTCAAAAAACAGATGGTTTAAAGTTTCATCAGCATGCTCACAAAAAACACAAGAGCTGTCCACATCCATGAACTTTGAAATGAAAGAGTTAACACGATATATTTTGTGAAGGATTTTGATTTTGATTTCTTTTACTTTGTTATGAATACAGTATTTGTGAGGTAAAAGCCATGCTTTTTCCCAGTCTATGTCCTCTAAATGAGAGTGCCAATAAAATTTTCCTCGTGGAGAAAATCTCTTTTTATCTTGAAAAATGTTCCTTATATGTTTATTGTTACATTTCTTGTCTTGTATGTTGATACCATTCAAAAGCAAAACAGATGTGTCGTCTGGTCTAATAATTAAATTGTGAATGAAGCACAATTTCCAGGAAATAAGTGATTGCTGATGATATTTAGACAGTGTGACCAGAAGCTTGTCGGGTGAGTAGTTGCAAGTTAAAACAAAAGCAAGCCCACCAATTTTTTCAGAAATATGATTGGGGATGAAGAACCACAATAAATTTTGATGTGTCAAACATCTTTTTAGCCATTTGATTTTAAAAGTATTTATAATATCAATGAAATTAAGCACTTCAACACCACCTTCCGCTCTCCTGTTAGATAGAACTGCATTTTTAAGTTTGTGTGTTTTATTTCTCCAGATGAAGTCCAGAAATAGCTTGTTAATTTCATTAGCTGTGGCATCATTCACAAAGAGCGAAAGAGATGGATAAACAAAATGAGAGAGCCTTCAGCTTTCGACAAAAGGACCCTGCCGTATAATGTTAAGTCTCTCTGAAGCCAAAGATTAAAGATATCTCTAGTTTTTTTTAATTCTTCCAGAAAAGTTCAGTTGTTGCCTTGCTATTAAATTTTTTGTTACATGAATGCCCAAATACTTGACCGTGGTTTTTACTGGGATATTATCTATGATAGTATCATCACAATTGTGTATGGGCAATAATTCACATTTAGATACATTGAGTTTCAGATCTGATGCTAATGAAAACTGTTTAACTAGATCAATAGCTTTCACCAACTGTTCTTTGTCTTTCAGGAAAAGGGTTGTATTGTCCGCCACTTGAGAAATTCTTATTTCTCTATTAAATATAGAGATGCCTTTGAAATCTGTATCATGAACTATATTTAATGACAATAATTCAACAACTAAAATAAACAGAAAAGGTGAAAACGAGCATCCCCGCCTAACACCACGATTTATATCAAATCTATTAGAGGTGCTGTAGTTGAGAATCACTGAGCTATGAGCACTGAGTTCCTTTATAAAACATTTCAATAGTATCTATATATTGACTTCCAAAACCAAACAATTTAAGACATTCTGGAAGAAACTTATGTTCAATGGTGTCGAAGGCTTGGTAAAAGTCTAAAAAGAGAATGAACGCTTCTGAGTGTACTGAATCTGCATAGTCTAATAAATCCAAAATAAGTCTGATGTTATTACTTATGTGTCTATCTTTAATGAAACCTGATTGTGTTTCAGCAACAATATGAGGTAGACCCATTTTTAATCTATTTGCATAAACTGATGCCAGAATCTTGTAATCAATAGTAAGGAGAGTGATAGGTCGTCAGTTTTCTATCAGTAAGTTGTCTTTATCTGGTTTCGGGATTAGCAATATAACGCCTTGTTTCATAGTTGTAGTCATCTCTCCCTGACCAACACATTCACAGTACATACAAAATAAAGGTTCCTGAATGATGTCCTACAAATTAATACAAAATTCAACTGAAAGCCCATCTATACCTGGGGATTTACCCTTTTTCATTGAGAAAAGAATAGTTTTGATTTCCTCTCTGGTCAGGTTAGCGTCACAAGTTTTTTCTAAGTCTTCATCAATTGTGACTATGGGCTCTACTTTCGCAGACTGGGCGAGGCGGGGGTGCAGCCCACCTGCGCTTCGCCAACTGGGTATGGCCAGGCGGATTTTGCAAGTTTGGCACACCATGTGCCTGGCGCAGCTACTCCTCTTTCCCACCTCCGTCCCTCCTACCTGCACAAGTCGGAAAGAGGGAGGAGAGAAGGCGTGGAGTGGGTTTTACACACATCACACCAATCAAATGAGCCCCTCTCCTCGCCCTTAAATGCGCCGCGCGAAGGCGTAATGAGAGTTTACTCAATTCGCCATGGCAGAAGAGAGCAGCAGCGTCAGACGGCCAAACTTCTCCCAGGAGGAAACTGATGTTTTGGTCCGGGAGGTCCAAGCTCGCAGTGTCCGAATATACGGAACTGCGAGCAGACCTCCACGGGCTGATGATGCAAAGGTAGCCTGGGAGGAGGTCACCACAATTGTAAATCAATGTTGCGTTGGAGGAGGTCACCACAATTGTAAATCAATGTTGCGTTTCTCTCGTGCGCGCGCGTGCACTCTCTCTTTCTCTCTCGCAGTCTCACTCTGTTTCTTTTCTTTTGACTTTTCTAAGATGACAGATGCTGAATATATACTCCCTATCTGATGCTGTGTCTGTTTGTGGTTGGCTGAGAGGGATGTGAACACATTAGTTTGCAGCTGTGTTAATCAAATCAAGTTGGGTTTCCATTACACGTGCCAAACATGCCAAACAGTGCCAATCCCCTTTGATCTGACATCAGATGTGACGGGACAGTCGATATAGAGATACATTTATGTGCTGATTGCAGATAGGTGCATTGAATAGTGTTTTTTGTGGGTATTTATTGCATTGTTAATGTGCCTGATATTCTGGAAAACTGCCTGTGAGGTTTTGGTGACGTGTGCGCACTGTCCGCCGGTCAGCCAAATTCGGCTTACACAGGCTGCGCTCCGCCTGCGTTGACAGTAGACCTGGTTTCAGCTGGTGAGCTTTTAGCGCACCTTCGGCGAAGCCTTTTGGCACGAAACTGTCACTGCGCCAAGCTGCATCTGTCGACACCTCCCCCTGCTGCGCCGCCACACCCATCTCAGCACACCTAGGTCTGCCAAACTACCAAACTGAGCGCGCCTCCGGTTGCGCTGCTCGAAACTACCCCTGCGCCACCCTGCGCTGCGCCGGGAAACTAGAGCCCTATGTGTTTTTCAATCCTACCAATAAACATTTCACAAGACGGTTTGTTGAATTCTGATTTGTACCAAGTTGCTATAAAAAGCAAAAACAGAATCAGATATTAATTCTTGATCCGTACATTTACTACCATTAATATTAAGCATACTAATAGCTGGAGTTTGTTTCCCCCTCTTCCAGCCACCTGGCTCTAGATCTCACAAATGCACCCTTGGCTAACTCAATATAAATCTGATCTATTTTTAACTGTACTTCCTTTACTTCTAACTCCTCTTCAGAAGATAAGTTGTTTTTAGAAAAGAGGAAACCAATGCTGCTCAGTAATTCAGCTTCTGTTTTATTTTTAATGGCTTTTAACTCTTTAATTCTCTTTACAGCAATACTTCTTGTCATAAACTCCAAGTACTCCCATTTTTGTGTATATTCATTTTCCGCAATTTCATTAAAAATTTCACTGGCTAGGTTTTTTATACTATCATTAAAGCAATTGTCTTTAAGAAGGGCATTATTAAATTTCCAGTATCCTTGTAATTTAGTCGTATTCTGTGAGCCCCCTAATTTCAGAGTGATTTTCTTATGATCTGACAATGGAGCAAAAGAATGGGAGACATCTTTCACATACTGAAGTGCAGAGAAAGAAATTAAAAAAAGATCAATCCTGGATTTAGATGAAACGTTATTATTAGACCATGTAAAATCCTGTATATCAGGGTTAAAAAAACGCCATGTATCGGTCAGGGAGAGATCTGAGCAAAGTTTCGAAACAATATTGTTGTTCAGAAAAGATTGACACAGTTTTGGGGGGAATCTATCTATTGCATCATCAGCACACTCATTAAAGTCGCCACCTAAAATTACATAAGAGTTAGGATATTTGTGTAATAGCTCATTTATTTTTGAGGTTATCTGACTAAAAAGCACCTTACTGGACGAGTGAGAGTTAGGCCCATAAATATTACATACTATAAAATTTGAGTTATCAAGCTTGAAAATTATGAGAATCCATCTACCATCATGCGAAAACACCACCTCTAAGATTCCCCCTTTAAATTTATGCAAAAAAATTTAGACTCCGGCAGAACGGTTATAGTACCATGACTACAGTAAATCCTATTTCCCCACTGCCCTTTCTAGAACTTTACATCTGACTCACTTGAATGTGTTTCTTGTAAAAATATTAGGCCAGCCTCACTATTTTTACAAAATAGAAAAGTGGCTTTTCTTTTCAACAAATCGCGTATACCTCTGACATTCAATGACATAACCGTTAGAGAATCAAACTTAAAATCCATTAAGAATAAAAGGATAAAATAATGAAATAGCTCTCACAAACATATAACAAGAACTTTGAAGTGTGTTTTAGATTCCTTAAATGAGGAAGTGATAAGACAGCCAAAAAAAATTTGTGACTATAGAAAAATATAGTGTTGGTACCATAAAGATGCTTACTTTAAATAGATTTATTCAATAACTATCAAAAATGATGGGTTAAACCCAGAATATTACTGTTCAAACAGAAAGCGTTTTTTTTTCTTCTGCCTGTTTTTAATTGTAAATTATATAAACTAAATATGATGAATATATTTTGCTGCTCAAAAATAATATTGCTCTAATAGTTAAGCAAAGTTGGAATGCAAGCTGTGAACACACAATTAATTAAAATAAGAGAAGAAAAGAAAAAAGATTGATTATATTTTTACGACCATTTCCCTTACCCCTTGGAACAAATAATATTTGTATAAAATTGTATAAGGGTGTGGGATTACGAATGTAACTGCTGGTGTCTATATCGACGACTTTCTTCTACATTACCAGGTGTCTCTTAATATCGACAGTTTGGAAACATAGCAATCTTCATCAGTCATCTCCGAAAGTTAATAGTTCTTAGTCAATGAGTCTTTGCATAGTTATAACCTCCCTGGAAACGTGAAGTGTTTGGAAACAGCATTCTTCATCAGTCTTCTCCGAAAGTTGATAGTTCATAGTCAATAAGTCTATGTATAGTTCTATTATAACCTCCCTGGAGACGTGCAGTGTGTAGGAAGCTTACCAAACATATCCATGACTCTTCTCTTCATTTGTCTGAGGAAGAAAGTTTAATCAGTGTCTAAATGGTCAATCTTCTTCCCCTCTATCAGAGCATAAGGTCCTAGGAAGGACCCCTTTTTACCTTCTTTCCTTGCTTTTTCCACAAGGGGCCAGAGTTTTTCTCTGGCCACTCGATCCTCCGGGGAAAGTGCCTCGGTGAGACGCAGCTTGTTGTCCCGCAGAAACTTGCAGCCCTTGGCACTCTTCAAAACAGCGTCATGGATACGGCGCAGCGCGAAGAGGATGATGAGAGACCAGTGGGATCCGTCCTTCCTCTTCGGACCAAGACGATGCGCAATGTCGACACCCTCCGGTAGATATTCATGAAGTCCCGGGGCAACTTTTCCAAGGATGTCAATCACCACTGCTCTCACATCTTCGTTAACCTCCTCTCTCACTCCGTGTAGTTTCAGTGTCCATCTGTAACTGTAGCGCTTGTTTTCAGCAACTTCTACCCTCAGAATCCAGTTCTCTTTTTTCAGTTGTTCAATTTCTAACTCTGTCCATTTCAAAATGTCTTTGTGGTGATTAATATCCACCACAAGTTGCTCAACTGTAGAAGAGAGTTTTTCAATATGGTGAGACGTTGTTTCTGTCGTGCATACAATCACCGAAATCTTACAGAACGTCTCGTCATGTTTATTGGACAGCTCCTGGATAGCTGCCAAAATGTCGGCACTGACATTTGCACTGTCACCGTTACTGTTAGAGTCCCGTTTTTTCCGCTTGTTGATATGTTTCGCTGGAGTATGACTGGACTGGGCCGAAAGGGTGTCCATTGTATCTCCGGGAGTAGTTTATATGCTCTCCTCACCTGCTGCATTCATTTCTATTGACTTTTCAGGGACACTCCCGTTAGCATTGGAAGTCATATTCTTTCACTAGCGTTAACGTCCGTTGGCACGTTAGCTAGCTTGCATTAAAACTTTTACTGTCTCGGTTTTCCCAAGCTTTTTCTCTTTTCCACGGAACTTAAGTCCTGGCACCAAAATGTTAATGTGTTAAAGTCACTTTTTTATCATTAAAACGTTAAAGTTACCACATATTCTGTCTGTCTATTCACAAAGCCTCAAATTGTTTGACGGAGAAACTTTGCATCCAGCATCCTACGCTACCGCGATCTTGGCTCTCCCCCATGAGGATGCAGACTTTCACAGGAGTTTTCCCCAGAGATGACATCACAGCTGCACTTATCCCAACCGCTACCTTGTACAATGGTCTTTCCAAACCCTGGAGAGGGACCCAGCTGCAGACAAGATGGCAGACAAGGGCCCCACCATATATCCAATCCATACCGGAAGTCCATACCGGAAGTTGGTCTGTGTATTATTCGCCAAAGAAGAAGAAGAGGAAGAAGACGAAGAGAAGACGAAGAGAAGAATGTGAACAATACACGCATGACTAAGAGAAAGAACGGTAAGGGAACAAGTCTTTTAATTATTAGAATTAGACAACTTTATTGTCATTGTACATTGTACAACGAAATTCTGTTCGGCACTTAGCACTAGCAGTACTAGGTAGTAGCTAGCACTAGCTTAAAGTACCAAGCCGCTGTGTTTATACGCACCGTCATCTTCATTATATTTTAACACGTTATGTTCTCTAAGATGCAATTCTATGTAATGTATAAGGGGGATGTCTATGTGGGGAATCTCGGCATGCACAAATTACTACCACCGGATGGTGGGTTTAGCTACATTTGTTGAGTAAAAACAAGGGCATGATTGGTATTAACTTAACGTTAGCTGCTCAAGGTCTGTTGTGCTCCCTTTCATCAATGTCTGTGTGTAAACAGTGTTAATGTTGGTCAGAGACTATTACTGCCCTCGCTTGATGTGTTGGTTAATTTAGATGTGTAGTTTGCAGTGGGATTAATATGTGTTCCTCTGCTTTTTGGTGTGTTGTGGTGTAAAACATCTGTGCACACACTCACCGCACACAAGCCTTTTTTTTTTTTTTTTTTTTTTCAATTGTTGGTTCACCTGGTCTCCTTGTGTATTAATGCGTGTATAACCTCAACCCTGTACTGCTCAGTCAAGTTCTATGTATCTTTTTTTTCTGGAGATATTCTAAAAATAGTAACATGAGTCGTCTCATGTGGTATACAGGGTTAACCCGGTTAACCGGGTCAGATAAATAACGTATACATAGCCCAGGATGTTTTAGTAATGCATCAGAGCGCTTAATACACATACACATGTGGATACATAAATAGCTGTAGTGCTTCCTCCACCATGAGTCCTTTAGATTGGTAAAATATGGTTGATGTTCAGTATGTTTTCCAGCTATCAATGTTGATTGACTTCTCCTTTTTTCAGATGCACCCCTCTATTTTGAGTGACAAATCCAGTCCGGAGCAAACAACCCTTTCACCATCTGAGTTTGGGTGTCCTCTCTGCCCCAAATTTAAAACCAAAAATGAGAGCGCAATCCAGAGGCACCTGAAAAACCATACGGAAAATGCAGTTCATTACCATGGTATGTTGATGAGAAGTATCTGTTTGAGATCATATACTTCTACATGTAACAGTAATGTTTAATGATATTTGTTTGGGACAAAAAAAGACATTTTAGGCTGCATCTTGGGATTTGGCAAACAGTGGTTGACATTTTATACCATTTTCTTACATTTTATAGACCAAACAATTAAATTATTTTACTGTTTTTCCATTTTTTTCTTTGTATTTTTTCTACTGTTGAGATTGATATGGATATCTGGAATAAAAACTTGTTCACAAAAAAGAGAACTCCAAGTCTACTTCTTTATGTTGCCAATACAATAGTGTAATATTGTGTTTACATGTATTCCTGAAATATAATAGAATATATCTGACGATATGACAATCTAATTATTACATTCATTTAATAGTTAAATAGTTACAATTAACCATACTGATGTAAGAGTAAGTATGACATTTGTCGTGTCCATGGTTTTCAGTTGTTTTGAATGACCTGATAGTAATCTGCATATTGCAACTGTAGCCCAATATATGAAAGTGCACACCTTATTTAATCTTTGTTAGAAATTAAACCAACTAAAATTCATGTGTTTGCTGATTTTCTTCAATTTTTGTAGGTTTAATTTGTTGGGGTTAATGTTATTCCAAACAAAACATGATTGTATTTAAAATAATTGCTAAAATAATTTATTACTATTTTTATTTATTTCATAATATATATATTTATAATTGTAGACTGCTTCAGAGTTTGTAAATGTATTGCTAGAATAAATAATATAAAAAACACAGACTTAAAAAACGACTTCTGGGGGAAAAAAACAAAGCAAAAAACTGACTGCCGGTATGGACTTGCGGTATGTATACAACTTCCAGTATTGACTTCCGGTATGTATACACAAAGAATATTAACTTCCGGTATGGACTTCCGGTATGGATTGGATATATGGCAGCACCCTTGTCCGCCATCTTGCCTGCAGCTGGGCACTCTTGAAACCCTGAGCATTCTGACCCAGATTAAATTTTTTGAACAAGTGGGACCTAGTGACTAGGGCAGCATGGCAGGATGGTGTATGTGGGAGTTAAAATAAAATATGGTGTGTGTGTTTATGAGGAAACTTGTCATCCAGTGCAACAGTGTGGCTCAATGTGTTACAGTCTGCTTCTCTCCCTCACCTGCTCCTGGTAAATTTCCACTCACCTGAACTCTGAGTGCCAGTCACACCCATCTCATCAAGGCAACTCTGCTCACCTGCTCAACTCAGCTTGCCACCTCATCAGCCCAACTCCAATCACCTGCTTTCAGTCACTGACTGGCTCAGTATAAAGACTCCTGCTCTCCACACACTCACAGCCAGATTGTTCTTTGACTTCATGCGAGACCATTCCAGCATTCACTTTTGGCTTGATTCCCCGGTTCTGACCCTGCTTGCTCCTGACCTGCTTCCGTCGTCTCTGCCCTGGTAATTACCTCAGCCTTCTGTCTGACTCTGATTCCTGCCTGCCCCCTTCCTGGTTCCCGTCTGCTCGGCTCTGTGGCTGCATGGTGCAACACCAGTTCTGCATCCCTTGTTCAGTTCTCAGCAATAAAAGTCATTCTGCCTGCCTCTGAGTGCTGCATTTGGGTACAATCTCACCCCGTGACACAGACATGTGTTTTAGTCATTTTTGGACAACAATGGAACTCTATGGCACAGAGGAAGATATATCAGGCTCTGATTTAAACACAATTTGTGTACTCGATGCATTCATTGTCGGTTTCGGTCTTTTCATTGGATTTGCTGACAATGGTAATACACAAAAATATAGACAATTCAATCAATCAATTCAATCATTTATTCGTCACAGAACTATACAAAGTACAACTCCAGTGAAATGTGATCCCGTCAGCTCCTTAACTTTTGCACTGCAATTTAGTCCTTTCTTACTACTTCTTACATTTCTTGGCTGCTGTTTCCTAATTGTCCATGTGGGGGTTTTAGTAATCCATGGTTTCTGGCTGTGGAATAATTTAATCGTTCACACATCCCAAACTCAACAAAATGGCCGTACAGTGGCTTTTCCTGAACATGTCAGCAGTGATCCACAGCAGGATGGGGACAACAGCTCATAATCACACCATCACACCTGTTCCTATTCACTCTAAATTACACGCTTCCTCCTTCTCTTGCCAGAGTCCTCTGCCCTGTCAGATCGGCATATACTGTAGAAAAAGAGTCACCTGGTTGAATGGAGCTGTCCAGGATGTAGCCAAGTTTTGTCTAAGAGGTGTCTAAGGTGAGTCTAAGGATATTAGAGCTGCTTATATCCTGTTGAAAACTGATGCTGCACAGAGATTGTCCAGTTTATTTTCCAGCGCCTGTAAAATGGATAACAAGATGCTAGTTCAGCTGGTGCTAAATGGTCTCCATCTGAAAATTTTCATTTGAAAACTTCAACCTGGCCAGCCAGCAGGTAGCTAGCAAAAGTAGCAGAAGATGAGTTTACAGACTGGTGAGTTGATTTCCTCATCCTGATAAGTGACTTGCAGCCACATGCCACCACCATCCAAAGCCAACCACAAGAAGCACCACCAAGACTTGCAAAACAGACTTAAAAACGTAAATTTAGCACAAATCTAGCGGCACTGACAGGTGACTGGAAACATCTGTGCCTATTGCCAAACGTATCCTTGTCTGCACAAGCTAAGTAATGCGAAAGCACCAATTTATGTACAGAAATTACAATTAACATTTACTTTCAACAACTGCCTTAGAATTCCACTTTTGGTTTGTTGAAATGCTTTTGACAATCCCTCTTGAATGAAAGATACCTCAGTTTATGTATACAGTGCAGTGGGGCTTTTGAAAGACCTGGATATTCACACTTTTTCAACTCCCAGAAGGACAATGTATTGCGGAACCAAAGGTTATATTTAATTCATTATGCTTTGACAAGACTCACTAGTTGTTTGTTTAGGGCAGGCTTCATTGCAACAAGTCTGTTAAATAGATAATTGACAATTCTCTTCTTTACTCAGACTTCAACATGAGCCCCGTATGGTAGGAAACGCAACTACAGTGTTCAAAATAACTATTGTCAAAGTACTCTTGGAGAAGCAAAGTGACAAATCAGTCAGGGAAAAAGACACTGAATTCCATATAAATATAAGATTATCAATCACCAAAATTACATGTGGAATAATGATATAATACACCATTACCATTTGTGATTGTTTGATTGAACATGTGGAGATTATGCGTGTGTCTTTGTCTCATTTATGTGAGGAGCATCACACCACGTCTCTTGATGCATCAATGACATGGTCAGTGAGTGTGTGAGCTCAGCAGCAACTCGTTTGGCTGAGTTGTAAAGCCTTGTCCTCGACTCGTCCTGCCTTTATGTGGCCCAGACAATAGGCAGACCTCCCAGCAATGCAGCTGGGCCTAGCCCTCTATACAACAGCACTTGTACATACACTGTAAAACTTCACTTCAGTCAAATTTAGTCGTCAACTACTGTATGTGTGTTCTAGTCAGTAACCAATCTCTGATCTGATATGACAGTAATGTTATTCCATATGAAGATGAAAATAGAGATCTCTTAGCGTTTGTCTTTCAATGCTTCCTTTTGGCCCCTAGACACTGAAATCTTTAACACACTGCAAGGAGATAATATTTAACAAAACTAATTAACAATTAAGAATTCTTAAAATCTTACCTTTTGTTTCAAGTTTTTCCAGAAGGTGGTGCAAGAGGAAAGGCATTCAGTATTTATTTATTTTATTTTTTTTTGGAGAATGGAAGTGCTGAAAATTATTCAGGTCAGTCTACCCATTATAGATTTTTCTTGTACAAGAGAGATTTGATGGCGCTAGAGAAAAGGTTAGGAGTTCAGCAAAACTATCATCTATCCTGTGAAAACTATAAAAACCTTAGCACATTTTAGATAAATGCCAATATAGTCCTCTTTTGTGGATGAAATTTTGTGAATCCTAGGATAGCAAAGGAAAGACACACCCTACTCTCCCTAAGATTGGCTAGTACTAGCACAAGTTGTGAGCTGTAATTTGGCAGTAAATCGGCAGCCATGTGTGTCTGACTGTGGATGGTGGAGCCGTTGGGTGGATTTATGGAGTTTGTTGGTTGCAGTGGTGGCTGTTAGCAGCTAGTTCTCTGCTTCTAAGCCACTGAACCACAGCAGAACAAGCAGCCACCAGCTGCCAGACTTCACAGCTGTTGATCCCTGCAGGACTCCACTCAGATTGTCCAAAGGGGGTTTATGTATAAGATTAAAAGGTGAACAAACTGAGGACTAAATGAGGAGAAAATGAGATGTTCACTGTAAACTATATGCAAACTAAGGTGTGCTGGTGCAGGAAGGTTGCAGACATTTCAATCAGCTACAAGAGCTTCAAAAGCATTAAATTACCTACCTAAAATACTAAATAAATACTAAAAATATTACTTATAATATCAAAAAATATCAATGGTTTCTCACTTTACAGGTAGCTCAACAAGATCATGGCATCTAGTTTCGCAGACCGCGCGAGGCAGAAGCGCAGCACACCTGCGCTTTGCCAACTGGGTGTGGCCAGGCGGATTTTGCAAGTTTGGCACATGGTGCGTGCTGGTGCAGCTACTCCTCTTTCCCACCTCCATCCCTCCTACCTGCGCAAGTCGGAAAGAGGGAGGAGAGAGGGCATGGAGTGGGTTTTACACAGCCGATTCACATCACACCAATCACATGAGCCCCTCTCCTCGCCCTTAAATGCACTGCACGAAAGTGTAATGAGAGTTTACTCATTTCGCCATGTCAGAAGAGAGCAGCAGCGTCAGACGGCCAAACTTCTCCCAGGAGGAAACTGATGTTTTGGTCCGGGAGGTCCAAGCTCGCAGTGTCCGAATATATGGAACTGCGAGCAGACCTCCACGGGCTGATGATGCAAAGATAGACTGGGAGGAGGTCACCACAATTGTAAATCAATGTTGTGTTTCTCTCATGCGCGCGCGCTCTCTCTTTCTCTCTCGCAGTCTCACTCTGTTTCTTTTCTTTTGACTTTTCTAAGATGACAGATGCTGAACAATCCCCTTTGATCTGACATCAGATGTGACGGGACAGTCGATATAGAGATACATTTATGTGCTGATTGCAGATAGTTGCATTGAATAGTGGTTTTTTGGGTATTTATTGCATCGTTAATGTGCCTGATATTCTGGAAACCTGCCTGTGAGGTTTTGGTGACGTGTGCGCACTGTCCGCCGGTCAGCCAAACTTCCACTTAAACCGGCTGCGCTCCCCCTGTGTTGACAGTAGACCTGGTTTCAGCTGGCGAGCTTTTAGCGCACCTTCGGCGAAGCCTTTTGCCATGAAACTGTCACTGCGCCAAGCTGGATCTGTCAACACCTCCCCCTGCTGCGCTGCCACACCCATCTCAGCGCAACTCGGTCTGCCAAACTAGCTCTGCACGGGGTGCGCCACCCTGCGCCACCCTGCACCGCGCTGGGAAACTAGAGGCCCATGACTTGCCGTTTGTGTCTAAAGTTGCTTGAGCCTAGATGATGCAGAATAAACATTCTAATTCCTACTCTGGCATTGTGCTGCGTAAATTAGAGACATATGATCTGAAAGATGTTTTTAATTTAAGAGGTTTATGATCTGGATAATTCTGCCGACACACCTGCAGCATTTATAATTTCTATTTCTTCTGAGTTACCAGCGCTGCAGCTAGTTGCTGCTGCAGTGACATTTTTTCAGGACTGAGCAAAAGATGCACCAGCAGAGCTCTTAGGTGCTTTTGTTTTTAATCACATTTGTATAAATTTTGTGAGGTCAGTTATGTCATTATTGGTGTCAGTTTGGGGAACTGCCCATTGGTTCGACAGCCCATTGGTTCGACATCCCATTGTTCCGACCATATTAAACTCATTGTTCCTAAGTCCGTTCCGAAATCATCATGATGCCCAGTGGTTAAGGTCTGGTTAGGTTTAGGCACAAAAACCACTTGGTTAGGGTCAGGAAAAGATCATGGTGTGGGTTAAAATGAAAAAGAAAGTGACAAACACATAAGCCGTGAGCCTGCTCTGCCTCAAGCCGGTCGCGGCGCACCCTACGCCCGCCGCGAGCCGTTCAGCACCACGGACAGTCAGACTAATGGGATGTCGAACCAATGGGCTGTCGAACCAATGACATGGACCCATCAGTTTGTTCTGTTCAGTTATATTCAGTTTTTGGTTAGTTAGCACAGCCTGAGTTCAGTTTTGTTAGTTGACCTCTTTAATAAGCCAAGGGCTTTGTTGATTTTTATATTTTTTCTTTATAGTTACAGTCTTTTTTAAATAATTAGTCTTTATTTTTAGATAAATTAAACCCTCTTTTCAAAGTCCACCTGTGACTCCTCATGCCCACCAATGTGGTCCTTTACACTCTGTTAAAAGCATTGAGTTCCACTATGTTGATTTACTGTAAATGCAGTTCAGATATCTCAGGGTGGCAAATCTCACAAAATTATTGTATTCCAAATCAAAAGCCCTTTTTAAATAGGAATTGTGCAAATTTGCAGGAAAGCCCAATCAGTCTTCTTTCAGCATTGGCAGTATAAAAACCAAATCGGGGAGTGCAGCAAAATGCCGTCTACCTACTTTTGTTCATAAAGAATGTGCCTTTTTCGGGGCACTGGGGGGCGTGAGCAAGTAACAAAACGTGTAGCTCATCGTTCGACGTAAACAGTGACGTACTCCGAGGGAAGCCGCAGCTGGTCAGTCCTTCGGCGATTCTCTCGTAAGTCGGCCTGTCCCATCGTTTGACGGTTAATGGCCTCTTCATTTGCGAGGACAAGGAGGGCGCGCAATTCTTTGTCTCCCCATTTCCTTTTCTTAACCTTAGCATCTGTCAGGTTTGCATTTCCCTCCTGCTACTAACTGCTGATTCCTGCTATCAGCTGTTTCCTGTTTATCCACCGCCAACAACGGCCCAACATTCGCCACAAATCTGGCAGTGTAAAAGAGGCTAAAGATGCCTTCGTGTCTCTGCAGCATTCTTTTTAGTGAGACTTTTTTTTTTTTTTTTTTTTGCATCCCTCAAATACATCACTGAATGTAATTGTTAACTTTCTTCTCAACAGTCACTTTATTTGGGTTTTGCAGAAATGTTTTTAGAGTGTATGATCACCCCAGCTCCTGTACTTGGGAAAAGTTCTCTGTGATTCAACTGTCACTCATGGGCGGCCAAAAGCCTGGTGAAAGGCTCTGTGCCGGCTGAGTGGTGAACATTTCTGAGGCCCAGGCGGGTGGGGAAGAAAGGCCTTTGTTCTGGGCTTCCCACTCCACTGGTCTGCTTTTGGGCTCTCTGGAAATGGGGCCACAGTAAACAAACAATACATCTTGATGAATGGATAATGATGCACATGTTTACCAAGTGAAATTTCTGCAGCACATTCTCTGTTCACTCAGCAAAAAAAAAAAAAGAAGCACACAGATAAAGGGCCGTTTCAATTCATATGTTGTTTGTTTTATTCAAAGGAAGAAGAAAAATAATTCACTGTCTCAATTATCAGCAGTCTCAGTTTATTTAAAGTTTAGCTCATGGTTGTTCCACATCAATTATCTAACCTTTCTGTCACAAAAATGACACCTTTGACCCCACAAAGACAGCAAGAGACAAAAACACAAACCAGACTAAAACCACTGCAGCCACCACTGATTCATATTTAATTCTAAACAGCATATTTAGTTCAATGAACAGCATTTCTAATTCATTTTGAATTAGGCATCTTGAAAGGTCTTGTAGCCTTTTTGACCTTTGCAGCAAAGGCCTGACAACACAGACTGACTCTTAATGCACTCAATCCCTCTTTATCGTCACGAGATACATGCGTGTTTCCCAGTTTATCAGGAGAGATTAAAACATCAGGCAGACAACATCAACAGATTGGAGGGGATTGCATAGCAGACAGACTGGGAGAACTGGGCTGTATTGTATTGTGTGCTACACATTGGGAGGCTTGGGGTCTTTGGTGCGCCGGAAGAGAGCCTGGGAACAATAGGCTGCACACAAATCCCTCTCCTCACCTCACAAGCGCCTCTGCCTTCCATTCCCATGACAGAGAAGCACTGGGCTCAGGGGGCAGCCCATCAAAGTCACTTGACTCAAGAGAGCTCCTCTCAGAGAGGTAGGGGGCAGTATCCTCTGTGGGGCCATTAAACGTGAGCATCACAGAGGGTACTTGTTCCAGGTCTGAAGGACTCCATCTGCTTGTTAAATTCTGGCTTCGTCATGGTTCTTCTCAAGAAATCATCGTAGACATTTTCATAAAGAAAGTTGTCACTGCTGCTTCTCTCATATGACACAAAAGAGAATTTTAACATTTGCTGAATCATCTGCTTCTTGTTGGGTCCAACTACTGTAACATCAACCAACACAACCTTAAGCCCCTTCACCACTGCATAAAAAAAACACTAACATCTGGTACTTTAATGTTATGGGAAAGATCACAATCAGCATTCACACCTGGGTCAAATGGCTCTGCAGTAGTCTCGGGTATTTTTTGGCACCGGCTCTGATCAGTATTGATGGAAATAGAACACCCGGGAGAACGCATTAATTTTGGCCCCTTAACTGGCAAAATGCAGTAATAAGCCACCACAAAATACCATCCGCCTCTGCCTAAGAAGCACTCAAACATTGTTCAATTTAGTTAGCACCAAGTTTGAGAGAGAGACTGTGTAAGTAAGAAACTTTAAAAAAAAAAAAAAAAAGGTAACCACCATGACATTTTCACTGACTTCCACAATGCTTCAGTGTTTACTAACCAGCCTGTTCTCATTCCAAACTCATCAAATACCACCCCATGGTCTGTGATTACAGCGTCAGACACTGATGCCAATAGCTAACTGCTGTGGTGGTATGATATACTGCTGGGCGGCATCAGTTTGTAATGCAGCTGACCAAAACCTCCCGTAGTGTTATGATATGCCACTGCTTAGCCTGACAGCACCTGTCATGGCAGCATGATTTGCATGAGTTTGAAACTCCACTGGATAACAACCGAATATAAGGAGCTGGAAAGTCCCCATAGGGTGGGGCGGAGGTATGGTGGATGGGTCCACCAAACCCTGGAAGAGAATGAATAATACTGTGTGATGTCATCATAGGGTGGGGGGGGGGGGGGGGGGTATGGGTTCTCCCCCACTGACCCATCCACCCCTCCCTTTTTGGAGACTTCTGTCAAAATGTGATGGCCGGTAGCCTTTTCACCTATTTTAGCAACCTCATCAAACCCCTTCTAGGACGTAGAACGTCATCAACCAAGCACCAATCACACCACAAGGGAGTTTTCTGCGGACCCCGCCCCTCTCCTAAGAAGCTGTGTTGAGCAAATGTGTTTAAAAAGAAAGCGAAAAGACTCTGGATTTTATGCAGGAAAAAAAAACAAAAAACAAAAAGAAAACAAACATGACCAAGAGAGCGTTGGATTCCTCCGAGAATGCTGCGGCGAACGAAAAAGAAACGCTGGGAAGAGGAGGGAAAATTATGTTTGATGAGAGAAACGTCACCTGCGGCACCGTTGTGACGGGTTTTCGTGAATCTTGGCCAGCACCCCAGAAGCGTGTCAGGCATGTCGGTCGCTTGCAGATGCCTCTGGCCTCCGCTCTTACGCAGGAATGGAATTTAGATGCTCGAGGTGCGTGGGGCTACAAGTTCAACTATAAAGCGAACGAAGTGTGTTTTTATCATTTGGAGAAAGGGGAAACTTTTGGATCTCTTGTTGCCTAAGCAACACTCACCTCAATAGACTGGAGTGTGTTAAATATGGGGGGATTAATCAATTTTAGAGTGCCTCTTCTGCCCGAGACAAGAGACATGAGAGAACGAAATTCCTCGCACGGCCTGAAAGAAATTCTGCCGGGTACAAAGAAGAAGAAAATTGTGGCCAGTACCGCGTGGGAGACGAAAAGTTCGGCTTCAGGCAGATGGTTCTATCGAGAATTTGTCTTGGAGTATTTCAATTCTGAATGCGGCGTATTCCAGGCGTCATTGCGCATTCCTCTCACAGACTGGTTGGAAATGATGGAGGAAAATGCGGAAAATATTAAGGAACTCTTTGCCAGCAGTCGGAGCTTTAGAGACATTATGCTTGTGAAAAAAGCGCTGTTTTAGAAGACTCCTCCTCCTTTTCAAAAACCCCACCCTCCCTCCGTACCAATACGTTTAAAAAGCTACGGCAGACGGACGTAGTTAAAAACAACGACGGACTCTGAAAAACATGTCTCTCCCGCCGCCATCCCCACTGCCTTCATCAGCTCCTTGATCACCAGAGGCCGGCCTTATCAGGCCTTCTTCTGCACCGCCGTTGCTGATGCATTCGGCCTCTCCTCCTCCTCCTCTGGCTCAGGCTTTTTGGCCTCCTTCTCCGCCGCTACAGCCGTCCCAGGGCTTTCCTCCTTCTCCTCCATCTTCACCAACAGACCCCGCTCCTCCTCCTCTGGCTCAGGCTTTTCGGCCTCTTTCTCCGCCACTGCAGCCGTCCCAGGGCTTTCCTCCTACTCCTCCATCTTCACCGACAGACCCCACTCCTCCTCCTCCACCCGACTCCAACAACGCCCGATTCACCTGACGGTAGTTCTTCGTCTTCTTCGTCTTCTTCTTCTTCTTCACCGCCTGCTGCCACTGCAGACGTGCGAACCGGATATCCTTGTAAAGGAATGCACGATGAAACGGACGCGGTGCTGTCTGTGAGATTTCTGCGGTGAGAGCCTTAGTGAGTTAAACTACTGCTGTATGTTTTGGGCGAGTCCAGAAAGGAAATCTGCAACTGGTGTCAAATCAACCATCCAAGTCAGTGTCAACACGAATGTCTGGAAGAGACGTCAGACTATTTTTACGAGGTACACCGCCACCAGCTGATGCAAAGACTTTGGATGGATCGTTTTATCCCTACCATCCAACGAGCTCTTAACGCTCGCCTTCTCTGCATGTCCAAGTGCCGGATCCAGGGTGCTTGTGATTTCCTGCTGCATGACTTTAAAATGATAAGACGCATCGACCACTCGATCGCCAAGATTTACAACACGATGACCGAAGGGGACGAGGAAAAGATTGAAATCGTAGACCGAGCTCTGGAGTTTTGGCTTAATGAGTGAAAATGGGTCACTACTGGAGTAAACTTGTAACGTGTGTAGAGGAACACATTGTCATTTGTCATTTAATCCGTGTTTTGGATCAGGTTATTAAAAACAAAATGACTGTGAATCGTGTGGGTTTGAACAAAGACGTTAAAGTAACTCGATTGGAATGCATGTTGGATATAGTCAGGTCCCAATCTGTCAGTGTTGGGCAGTAGCATCACTACAGTAGCGGACGTTTGTAGTTTAATTACATTTCTCAGTAGCTTGGTGGTAGCGTCGCTGTTTTCTGAATCAAGTAACTTCTCAGTAGTTAAGCTCTTTTATTGATCACTTAGGCTACATTTCCAAAATCATTTCTGAAGCTCAAACGAGGCGGGGATTTCTGTTATGGACTGAAATAAAACTGTCACCGCTACCACACAGAGTCACTTCCGCATGAACCTGACGGGGGACAGCCCTCCATTCCCAAACACCGCCGTTCCGAAACTCCGCCGTTCCGAACGACCCCCACTCCAAAATTGTTTTTTAAGTCCATATCGAGTTTCCTGCATCAAACACTGCCGCCCGCTCTCCGGCCGCACTCGCACAATTCTGAAACTCGTTATACTACAAAAGCTTGAAATGAACGTTCAACTCATTGTTTTTTATTGAAAATATGTCACTGTCTTCATTTATTAGGCCTATGTATAATTTCACTAGCAGCAAACACATTTAAAAGGAGGCGCTTGTCAAGTCTTTTTACGCGCGCCGTCCGTGGTGCTGAAATCCCCGCTGCAGCCGCCGCTCCCTGCTGACAGCAGACCGGGGGAGAAAAAAAAGACATTTCTTTGCTCTGTGCTTTCAGAAAATAACCAGGGTTAGGGTAAGAAAGACCAACGGTCTGTACAGCAGTCCCACTGTGTTTGCCAGGGCATATCAGGCTGTGTGATTATGCGCAAAGTTTGGTTTAACGCATTGGAGCAATTTCATACAATTTCGGACATTTAACGTGATAAACTAATTTCAATTCAACATGGTCATTTGCTTAGAGGATTCAGCTGAAGCATAATGAGTGTTATATGTCATTAAGATGAAGTATTTGCTTGTTTTGTGGTTAATTATGCACATAATCCATTTGACCCCATCATGAATGGGATTTTTATTCGTTCCTGCAGACAGAGGCAAAAGGATCAATGCGCAGCCTCCGTTTCCTTTGCGTCCGTCTCGTTCATTCAAACTTTGTAAACACGGTTGGGATTTGTAGGGGACATACATGTGTATGCTGCTCACTATAAAATGTGTTTACTAAAATGTGTTTACTAGCCTCATTTCTAGTCAAAACAAATCTCTTTACACTTAAAAAATACTTGTTTCAAGCAAATTTTCACTTGAAATAAGTATGAAAATCTGCCCATGGAGCAAGTTTTTTTTTTTTTTGCTTGCAATAAAAAAAAAAAACTTGCTCCATGGACAGATTTTTTTTCTACTTATTTCAAGTGAAAATTTTCCTGAAACAAGTGAAAATTGTCTAAAAACAAGTTACTTTTTAGGTGATGAGTCTTATTTCAATTGTAATGAGATTTGTTTTGACTAGAAATAAATATTCTTGGTAAGATTTTGAGTTTTTGCAGTGTACATACACATACATACACGCATGTACGTTTTTGACCATGTTGTGACTGTTTGAAGCAGGTCTTCATTCTTGCTGTTGTGGTTTGAGTCGTGTTGGGAGTTAGTGCAGCTCACTGTTCAATAAACAATTGAACTTAACTTTTTTACCTGCCTATCTGTTTGACTGACAGTTTTATTGATCAGTAAGATAACACTGACTTGGCACAAAGTTGATTCAATTTAGTAAAAAGCTTGGATGTAGTTGCACTAGTTACTTTCATTTTGCTGTAGCTTAGCTTGCTACATTTCTGAGGGTGATAGCTTTGATGTAGTGAAGCTTCATTTAATATTAGATTAACTAGTAGCTTAACTCACTACACTTCCCAAGTAGCTTGCCCAACACTGCAATCTGTACATACACCCTGGCATGTGTTGGTACGGTGCACATTGCAACTTGTAAAAGACGGTTCGGTGGCCGATGCATTCTACAAAATCATTAAAGAGATTAATGCCTCAAACGTAAGCCATTTGGTTACTCTGTACGCTTTGTTTGTAGACGCAGCGAGTTGTCTTGTACAAGGCAATAACGTACCTGCGGACACCTTGACAGAATTGACAAGGTTGCATTATTATATTCGCATTATCCACGGGACCTCTGCCATGAATTTGCTCTCGTCTGCTTTAGCCTAATACTATGTTGTTGTTGTTTTTTAACCGTGCATACCTCATATATCTTGTGATTGTTTCTAAATCATGTATACCTCATAATTTCTGATTGTTTTTGAATCATGTATACCTCATATATCTTGTAATGTTTTTGTAGTGTAATGTACTCATTTACTGTAGTGTTTATGCTGTACCTTTAACCCTTTATGACCTACCATAGAACAGAGCAGAGCATATCTTTACAATTTTACCTGCTGTAAGGCCATTTTTTGGAGTATTTTAATATGCTATACATCAATACAACCCTTAAATCCCAAATTTTAATAATATGTTTGGACATATGTCCATACTAATGAAAGAAATTGCTAAAAAAGTGCAATAAACCACAAAAAAAATGAAAATCGTTTTTGTTTTTACACATATTTTTCTAAATACAGAAATATCATGGCTGTATCCCTCAAAATTGTAAATGTAAAAAAGTTGCACAAAATCCTTTCAAACCACAGAAAATTTATTTTGAGTGTTTTCATAACTTAATTTTTGAGATACACTCATTTTTATAAAATGTGACAAAAACGAAAGTTAAATGCACATTGTGCACAATTAGCAAAAATACAACATGTACATCAAAATAAACTATTTACAATAGAACAACCAAAGTTCAAAGTCAAACATTACTTTTCAATAGCACCAGGGGAGCTGTGATAGGTCTTGTGACAGTTCCTGTCCACGATGAGCAATATTTTTGCTGCATTTTTATTGGTGTTGGCACACAGTGTTTTGATGGCAGCCCGGTGAAAGTACATCCTGAACAGCTCAGATGGAGAGGGATTGTCCACATACTGTGATAGAGGTGGCTGCACACCTGGCCTCCTTTTGGGCAGAAAATGTGGTAGGGGATGTGGCAAGATGTCAGGCTCCTTTTCGGTTCTCCAGCCAGCTGCATCACCAGGGAGTGTCTCTGACCTGGAGCCTCTGTTTGCTGGAGACCGACTCCTTCCTCCCCCTCTGCCTCCCTCCGGGGTGCAGGGCGAGGAGACCCCCCCACTTCCTCCTCCTCATCATCGTCAACTCTGCATACAGATGTTACACAGTGTGTTAGATGTGTTCAACATGAGAGTAATACAATAATGGTGCGTATTTAGTGCAAAATGCTTTCAGTTGTGTTACATGTATATTTTCTTTACTTTACTCTAACTCATAAACAAACAATATTTCATGAATATATACATACATGTCATAGGAGGGATCTCTCCCTTGGATGAGGTCGGCGTCATCGCCACTGTTGGCAGAATCCGGACCAGATGAGTGGACTGAATCTTCATCCGACTCTGTAATTAGCTTGAAAGCTTCGCGCCGGGAGAAAAGCCGTTTCGCGCGTCCGGGTTGTTACGGTTCCATAAATATATGTGTGCGAGTGTGTTGTGAGTGTCTGGTGTGTATGTGTGTGTGTGTGTGTGTCTAAGTGTTGTTGTGAAAGAGTAAAATACAAAACGAGAGCAAGAGCGAGTGTGTGACTGCAAGCTGAGAGAAATATTTACTGCGGAAGAAAGAGAGGAATTTCCCGGGAAATGACGTCACTCCTTGTTGCCGCGGGTAGTGTCGCGAGAAAGACACGCAAGAAAATAACGTGACAGTTCATGCTCACAATGTGATGACGTTTAGTCCAACATAGGAAGTGCTGTGAATACCCGCGATCAGGATTATAATGTTTTTGTTCTTGGCGCTTTTTACTGTTTTTCTACAAACCTGTCAGTGTAAGGAAACAGCACTCTGGGACATGATGAATGCATGGTAAGTTAGAGTAACTCCTCCGGTTTTAAATGCAAAAAGAATTATTGCTCTATCTTATTTGGTTGCAATTCTACTGGCATTTAAAAATGAATATGCAAATGGGATCACCGGCTCCCACTGGTTTTAAAGGGTTAAGTTGACCTTTAAAGATACGTGTTAAAGCAATGTACTCTGTGCACTTACAGTCACACACTGGTTTATTATTTCATGATTTTTCATGACACACACACTCATTGAGCACTTGAGAACTGGAAAGTACCTAGGATTCACTGTGCATCATTTTTTTTTAAAAAAAAATAGCATGAGGATGAGCTCACACATATTAGTGGAAAGTTAGGGGAATTCCAGCTTGGCCTGATATGACCCTGGTAATAGGACGCAGGCCTAGACTGCCCTGGAAAGCATTACACGGTAAAACTGGCTCCAAGGGAAAAAGGGAAAGCTGGGACACCATTATGTTCAGCTCAGGTGGGTTGGCTGGCTTCAAGGGAAGAATGGAGAGCCGTGACACCGTTATGTTCAGCTCAAGTGGGTAGGATTAAAGAAAAAGGTGGAGACTCAACAGAATCTTCAAACAGCTTTAAAAGGGGGATGCACAGAAGGAGAAACTTCAGTCCGGAGCTTGACTCATTGAGTTGTGATGTGTTTGTTGCCTGCAAGCACATTAAACTCAGTTCCACCTGATTCTACGTGTCTCCAGTGATTTTTTTGACCTCTGAGTATTTGAGTTTTTTTTTACACTTAATAGAAAACAAAGAAAGTTTGTTCGGGAAGTAGGGAACGAGGTCGCAAGCCTTCTGGCCCAGCTCCAGGCCTTGAATTCTGCTTCTTCAAAGTGGCGAGCCAGCGTCGGAGGGTGAGAAGGTCAGATCCTGAGGCCGGGGGCACTGGGCTGCGCATCAGACGTACAGGTGGCCACCAGATAAGGTAAGCAGAGCCTTTTTCTGCCGAAACCGGGTGCGTCTGAGGTGCAGTGTTGGGAGCCGCCCAGGTCAGAGGTATTTGACAAAATTCCTCTCCTAAAGAACCTAAAATGTGATGTAATAATTACTAACTGATAACACAACACTGGGACATAGCTGATATATTGCTAGAGACAACTGAATCTAGTGCAACACAGCGTGACCTTGGTGCGGAGTGAGTGTGTGTGTGTGTGTGTGTGTGTGTGTGTAAGCCAGAGAGATAAACATGCAGAGAGAATGAGTGTGTGTGTGTGTAACCAAGCAGGCAGAGAATGAAAATGTGTGTGTGTTAAAGACATAAAAGAAGTGTCGAGTACAGTACAGCAGAAAATAAATCACGTGAAGAAAAAAAAGAAAAAAACAAATAATAACTAGAACTGCAAGCAGTTATGAACGGGGGCCAAGCCTCCCCACGCAACTCGGCCCCCGTGCCCCTCGGAGCCCACGGTAGTCGGCCCCGAAGCACGACGGGCTCAGGGCGAGCGCAGGGACGCAGGCTGATGTCCGAGCCGTGGTATTTGCTGTAATGGGAAATGCGCCGGAAGTGTGAAAGGCTGAATGTGTGGCAATTTGGATTTATTGTAATAAATCACGCCCACTTTGACCAATCATTACTTAACTTTATGTCCGGCCTCAGGAGTGACCCCACATCACACTCACCAAATTTTGTTCAAATCTTGATGAGAGTGGGTTTTTAGCGCCCCCCATTAGCCGATTTGCACCAAATTTGGCACAGAGCCTCTGGATGACCTCCAGAACAAGTGAATTAGGTTTGATGTTAAAAGCATTTACTTTGACCAAAATATGAAACAATATGTGTTTTTTAGCTAGCAAAAAAGATTGTTTGGTTATAACTAGCGCATTTTTTGGAATGCCAAAATTCTTTTGATAACTTTTGATCAGACACATCTGGAGATTCTATGTGCAGTAGTTCAAAAAAGTAGGTTTTGGATATGTGGTGACTTAGCAAGGGAAAATTGCAGCAGAAGTGGGCGGGGCCTATGTCAGAAAACACACCTCTATTCAGGAAATACATTGCATTGATGTCCATGAATGTGTTGTTTAAAATGTGGAAGTTAGAGGCAAAATCACATTTGCATCTGTTATAGCAACACCTATCAATTCAATCAATCAATTTTATTTATAAAGCCCAATATCACAAATCACAATTTGCCTCACAGGGCTTTACAGCATACAACATCCCTCTGTCCTTTGGACCCTCACAGCGGATAAGGAAAAACTCCCCAAAAAAAACCCTTTAACGGGGAAAAAAAACGGTAGAAACCTCAGGAAGAGCAACTGAGGAG
>NC_065513.1:3162965-3164544 GCF_006386435.1 Epinephelus moara
GAGTGTGTGACTGCAAGCTGAGAGAAATATTTACCGCGGAAGAAAGAGAGGAATTTCCCGGGAAATGACGTCACTCCTTGTTGCCGCGGGTAGTGTCGCGAGAAAGACACGCAAGAAAATAACGTGACAGTTCATGCTCACAATGTGATGACGTTTAGTCCAACATAGGAAGTGCTGTGAATACCCGCGATCAGGATTATAATGTTTTTGTTCTTGGCGCTTTTTACTGTTTTTCTACAAACCTGTCAGTGTAAGGAAACAGCACTCTGGGACATGATGAATGCATGGTAAGTTAGAGTAACTCCTCCGGTTTTAAATGCAAAAAGAATTATTGCTCTATCTTATTTGGTTGCAATTCTACTGGCATTTAAAAATGAATATGCAAATGGGATCACCGGCTCCCACTGGTTTTAAAGGGTTAAGTTGACCTTTAAAGATACGTGTTAAAGCAATGTACTCTGTGCACTTACAGTCACACACTGGTTTATTATTTCATGATTTTTCATGACACACACACTCATTGAGCACTTGAGAACTGGAAAGTACCTAGGATTCACTGTGCATCATTTTTNTTAAAGCAATGTACTCTGTGCACTTACAGTCACACACTGGTTTATTATTTCATGATTTTTCATGACACACACACTCATTGAGCACTTGAGAACTGGAAAGTACCTAGGATTCACTGTGCATCATTTTTTTTTAAAAATAGCATGAGGATGAGCTCAGACATATTGGTGGAAAGTTAGGGGAATTCCAGCTTGGCCTGATATGACCCTGTTAATAGGAGGCGTGCCTAGACTGCCCAGGAAAGCATTACATGGTAAAACTGGCTCCAAGGGAAAAAGGGAAAGCTGGGACACCATTATGTACAAGTTCAAGTGGGTAGGCTGGCTTCAAGGGAAGAATGGAGAGCCGTGACACCGTTATGTTCAGCTCAAGTGGGTAGGATTAAAGAAAAAGGTGGAGACTCAACAGAATCTTCAAACAGCTTTAAAAGGGGGATGCACAGAAGGAGAAACTTCAGTCCGGAGCTTGACTCATTGAGTTGTGATGTGTTTGTTGCCTGCAAGCACATTAAACTCAGTTCCACCTGATTCTACGTGTCTCCAGTGATTTTTTTGACCTCTGAGTATTTGAGTTTTTTTTTACACTTAATAGAAAACAAAGAAAGTTTGTTCGGGAAGTAGGGAACGAGGTCGCAAGCCTTCTGGCCCAGCTCCAGGCCTTGAATTCTGCTTCTTCAAAGTGGCGAGCCAGCGTCGGAGGGTGAGAAGGTCAGATCCTGAGGCCGGGGGCACTGGGCTGCGCATCAGACGTACAGGTGGCCACCAGATAAGGTAAGCAGAGCCTTTTTCTGCCGAAACCGGGTGCGTCTGAGGTGCAGTGTTGGGAGCCGCCCAGGTCAGAGGTATTTGACAAAATTCCTCTCCTAAAGAACCTAAAATGTGATGTAATAATTACTAACTGATAACACAACATTGGGACATAGCTGATATATTGCTAGAGACAACTGAATCTAGTGCAACACAGCGTGACCTTGGTGCGGAGTGAGTGTGTGTGTGTGTGTGTGTGTGTG
>NC_065513.1:3168347-3177734 GCF_006386435.1 Epinephelus moara
CTCCTCTTTGTTTAATTTTAGATTTAAATAATTTAGGTGGTCGGGGGACAGACACCGTTTGTATAAAACTATGAAAACTATGGCTGGGTAACTGAACTAGAAGCTCAGAGAGGCGTATAGGACTGCGTCTCCGAGTCCTGGTCTCAACTCTGGGTTGTCAGGGATTTAATNACTATGAAAACTATGGCTGGGTAACTGAACTAGAAGCTCAGAGAGGCGTATAGGACTGCGTCTCCGAGTCCTGGTCTCAACTCTGGGTTGTCAGGGATTTAAATTACTAATAAAATTTGCCAGGTTCCTAGAAATGAGAGCAGCTCCATCCAAAGTGGGATGAATGCCATCTCTCCTAATAAGATCAGGTTTTCCCCAGAAAGTTTGCTAATTATTAACGAAACCCACATTGTTTGCTGGACACCACCTGGACAGCCAGCGATTAAATGATGACATGCGGCTAAACATGTCATCAGTGGTCAGATTTGGGAGGGGTCCAGAGAAAACTACGGCGTCTGACATCGTTTTTGCATATCCACACACCGAGGCAATATTAATTTTAGTGACCTCCGATTGGCGTAACCGGGTGTCATTGCCGCCGACGTGAATAACAATCTTACTGAATCTACGTTTAGCTTTAGCCAGCACTTTTAAATTTGATTCAATGTCGCCCGCTCTGGCCCCAGGGATACATTTGACTATGGCCGCTGGTGTTGCTAACTTCAACTGCAGAAGTGGGTGGGGCCTGTGTCAGAAAACCCAGCTCTATTCAGGGAACACATGGATATAATGTTTATGAATGTGTCATTTAAAATGTGGAAGTTATCACGCAAAAATGCGTTTGCATCTGTTATAGCACCACCTAGTGGAGCATATGCACAGTTTTTGGTATGGAAGATCTGTGTCCTATTCTACATGTACCCTATAAATTTCACAGCCCTCAGCATAATAGTTCAGCTGTAGTAAATGTTTGTTGTTTATCCTATAATAAGCCATGCCCATATTGACCAGTCATGACCACCTTCAATATATGGCCTCAGGAATGGCCCTACATCATACTGACCGAATTTCGTAGAAATGGGTATAGCCGTTTAAGAGATATCAACTTCCCATATTTGTAGCGCCTCCTAGTGGCCAACAAATTTGGCTCATACCTTCACAGTGTCATGCCAGCTAAGGATCTGAGATTTGGTGTTGATAGCATTAAGTTTGACTGAGATATGCAACAGTTTACATTTTTATAGCTAGCTAAACAAATTGGCTCATTTATAATTTGCGGAATTTTTGACAGAACAAAATTCTTTTGATAACTTTAGATCAGATCCAGGTGGAGAGTGTACGTGCTAAGTTTCACGCAGATCAGACAAAATCCCAAGAGGGAGTTCAAAAAAGTAGGTTTTCCAGTTTTTGCAATTTTGCAAAAAAAAAAATTATAGGCGGAAGTGGGCGTGGCCAATTGCAATGTGATTCAGCTGTATTCAGGGAATCTGGGGATATAACGTTTTTGAATGTACGACATATGGTGTGGGAGTTATAGGCCAAAACGCGTTGGCCTTGGTCATAGCGCCCCCTGCAGGCGGACATATGTAGTTTTTTGCGTCTGAGGTATGTGCTGGTGACTGGACCAACCCTCCAAATATGCACCACCCTCCCTTGCACAGTTTAGCCTGCAGCACCACTTTTATCAACAGAAGAATAAAAATAGAGAAAAACTATAAAAATCTTTACAAAAACAATAGGGTTCCTAGCACCGCTGGTCCTAGGAAACGCATCTGCTTGCATACGCGTTCCCCGAGGCCCCTCGGGCTTAGCCCCCTAATAATACATAAAAGCATTCTGTGGATACTGCTGTTAATCTCGAAGCACCTCAAGCTTGAAAGCAGGGGAGCTGTGTTAGAAAACAGGTCTGCATGGGCAGAATGCTAAAGAGATAAATATCACTAGGAGCCTTGAGGGGACTGCGAGATAAGAGATAAAACAGATAAAAATTGCTAGGAGCCCTGAGGGGACTGCGAGATGAGAGATAAAACAGATAAAAATTGCTAGGAGCCCTGAGGGGACTGCGATTAGATAAAAGAGATAAATATCGCTAGGAGCCCTGAGGGGACTGCTGTAAGAGATAAAAGAGATAAATATCACTAGGAGCCCTGAGGGGACTGCGGTAAAGAGATAAATATCACTAGGAGCCTTGAAAGGACTGCGGTAAAAGATAAAAGTCGCTAGGAGCCGACAGGACTGCGACGACGATCGATCAAAGTGTAAAAATTGTAAATATTATAGTAGAAGACAGGAGTTGTTTTGAATACAGTAAAGATAAATAGACATGTGTAGATAAAAAGGACTGATGACATAATAGACTAACGACTAGACTAAGACGAGGAGCGTAGGAGGTAGATAAAAAAAGTGCACACAGCCAACAGAAGTGGGCTTATACAAAAAAAACAAAGCTTTGTTAAACTTTAATACTTCGGCTCTGATCTCTATTGGTTTAAATGTCATTACAAAGAAAATTCTTTTGACATTTTGGTGCCTGAATGTTTTCATCATAATCTGGTATCTGTGTGTTTGTTTTATGTGATTTGCTTTAAAGGTTTGTTAAATGTGGTAGTTATTAACAGTGTCTCAGTGAAATAAAACCAGAGAAGGGTAACCTAACGGTGTCAACAAATTGTCTGGGGACTGGAAACCTAACGGTGTCAACGAAAGTCCATGTTTCCATGTTTCACTGATCGAACCAGTTGCTCGGGTGAACTCCATACAAACTGGTTGGCTGTTAAGGGGAGAATAAAAAAGACATTTTTGTTATCTTAATTTAGCTTTATAAATAAATAAAATAAGTAATAAATATAGATTTATAAATAAATAAGTAAGTAATAAATTTAGCTTTATAAATAAAAAAATAAAATAAGTAATAAATTCAGCTTTATAAATAAATAAAATAAGTAATACATTTAGCTTTATAAATAAATAAAATAAGTAATTAAAAAAAAGAGAGAAGTTAAAAACAGGCTGCTAAGAGTTGGATGGAAGAGGATGACAGCAGTAGTGACGAAATTTGGGCTGAAGAACATTGCATGACTGATGGTTCAGTAGAAACTAGAGGCATAAGAACACATTTCTGGCTAGAAAGAAACTACATAGACAACAAGGGTGAGGAGCAGTGGCAAGACGGGCAAGAGATTCAACTAAAACTTTGGATAATCACTAAATTTACCAATTTGAAACAAGTGAAGGAAGAATTTCCAGGTGTACAGTGGGAGACGATTTTGAATGATTTGTGGACTCCCCGCTCATTAGATCCATTGCTGCGATATTTGTGTAACAATTATAAAAGCAGACCCGTAGCTTCACTTCCTCTGAACCAGGTAGTATTTCAAGATTTAGAGAACGGAGTGGAATTTAATCCAAGATTGCAGATTGTTGTCGTGCCTAGAAAAGTTGATTGGGAGACAGGAAAATTTGGCTGTTTAACCAAAGATAAGCAAACATAAATTAGAAGATAACCCCTGGAGAGAAAAAAATGCCATCACAGTAGGGAAAATACTAGTACTGATACGCACAAAAGAAACAGACGAGCAACCACAAATTCCAAGAGCAAGTGCAGTTAAACAAGGCTTCATGGGAGCCAACCAAGGAAAGATGGAAAAAGGGGTTCTGACACCCATAGAGATAGTGATGACACAACACCCAGGTCGGAGAAACCGAATCCAATGCTGTGTGACCAAATGGCACAAAAGAACATCAGGAAAAAATCGTTGGCCTAAAGATGGAACCTTCAACCTGGCATGTTGCGACAAGGTGGAGTCAGAACTAAGACACATTGAGGCAAAAGACACTAAGGCAAGTTATAAGAACAAGAAAAAAAGGGCTAAAGAAAGGGAGGTATTAGGGTGGTTTAGACAAGTAGGGGGTAGGAAGCAAATGGTGCAAGTAGAGCGCAGCAAGCATCCACAGGACCCACAGGACCCACAGGCACTGAAGCAAATGGTGCAAGTAGAGCACTGCAAGCATCCACAGGACCCACAGGACCCACAGACACCGACAGATGTGATACCCACAGCTCCACCCCTACCAGCACCACCACCACCATACCCACAAGACACATCACCATCAGAGATGGGACAATACCCCCTGCACTTGGTAGGGGAGGCAAGAGCAGCAACAACAACGGAGGGCCAAGTGGAGGGAAGGTTCACAGTGACCTTGACCAGGGACACGAAGGCCAAGAGCAGACGAAAAAAGACGCTCCCCACACGCAGAACACTGACAATGCAAATGCCACCTTGTGCCGGTGCAGAGACGGAGACAGACCTAGGGGAGGACCAGCAGGCCAAGGAGGATGGAGAGGGGGACCGAACTTTGCTCCAGGACCACAGCCACCGCAACAGCAAACCTATCAGCAAGCCGCACCCTATCAGCAATCAGGCCCCCAGGAAATGAACACAGGATATCCAGGAGTGAATCCTGCTGCACCTGACTACCTATGTTGGGGTTGTAACCAGCCCGGCCACCGACGTAGGGAGGTGTCCGGTCAATCCATGGTAAGGTCCAGCAGAAAATTGGCCGAACACGGAGACAGGGCGCCCATGGTAGGGCTGCCCAGAGAAGCCTGAGGGGGAAGTAATGTCACCAGTCATTTCATTACAGCCACACGACGAACCAGCTATACCTGCTGTCATCCACGAACAAGCATATCCTTTTATGGTTATCCTTTTAAGTCATCCATCAAGACCATAGGCTTCTCTGGGAAATCACAAGTCATACCATTGACAGAGCCCGTTCCAATGCTCATCGCAAGAAAAGTCATATTTGCACCCCTACTCTATTCAGCTCATACGCCAGTGAACCTTCTAGGCAGAGACGTATTGTGCCCTCTCAAAGCTAAGATCATGTGTACTCAAGATGGATTATATCTAGATTTCCCAGAGGAACCTCCACAAAGCATGATGCCACAGCTGCTCGTGAACGCCACAGAGACACCACAGGCGTTGGTCTACTGGCTCCAACTGACACCAAAAGAGTCTCACCTCAAACAGACATGGACTGAGTGGGAACCATGGGTCAGGTTACATTTTGACACAGCACACACTCCCACTCTGCCACTGCACTTGCACGCTCATGTACAGTATGACGCAGACCAGACTCATGTAGATTATCAAGAATGCTGGGACGCAGTGCTCAATAAAAAACCATGCCTGAGCACTAGTGAAGACATTTAAGACCTCAAAGTGTGGCGGCCACCGTCCGCCTCCCAGAAGAATTAGCTGGGTGGTTTCAAGTGCCAAATTCTACACCACATGTTACACTGTTGATAGCAGAAGGTTATGAGTCTCATCATCTGGGTCCTATGGTCAGGTGTGTGCTGCAGGTGCGAGAGTGGTTACCCACCGAGAATGAATACATCCACATTTCAGACAACCAACAATACATCAGAATCTCATCTAAGACAGGTGATGAAGCAGTCGCAGACAGGGTACTTGTAGATGGTACTACTCCCACACAGATGGCAGTCACAGAAGAACATGCACAGTTGTTGAGTAAAGTTCCATCACAGCTATGGACAGCACATAAAACAGACTTAGGCTTGATAAAATCAGCGCAACCTGTCCGCATGACACTAAAACCACATGTTAGCCTACCATACCAGAGGCAGTATCCTCTCCAGCAACATGCCATTGACGGTATCCGACCCACAATTGAGGGCTTGGTAAAAGCCGGAGTTCTGGTCAAAACTAGAAGTCCCTGCAACACGCCCATTTTTCCTATCAAGAAACCAAATTCCTCAGACTATCGCTTAGTGCACAACCTAAGAGCAATTAATGCAGTGGTGGAAACAGAGACACCACATGTGCCAGATCCACACACATTGCTTTCAAACATACCACCCGACACACAGTGGTACACAGTCATTGATTTGTGTTCAGCCTTTTTCAGTGTACCGCTACACCCAGATTCTCAATATTTGTTTGCATTCACCTATGAAGGTCAGCAATATGTATATTCCAGAATTCCACAAGGACTTTCGGAGTCACCGTCAATCTTTAACCGAGTGTTGACACGGGATCTAGCTAATTTGAATGTGCCAAGCACTGTACTACAATATGCAGATGACTTGCTTGTCTGTAGCTCTTCAAAAGAACAATGTCATAAAGATTCCATTGCAGTGCTCACAGCATTAGCAGAGGGGGGACACAAGGTCAGTAAGGACAAATTGCAGTTCTGCCAGCAGTCTGTAGAGTACTTGGGCAGACAGTTGAGTGGGGATAAAAAGTGCATTGCCCCATCTCAAATAGAGGCAGTAAGTAAGGCTCCTCAACCGCAGATGGTGGGCCAAATGCTGTCTTTTCTCGGCATGACAGGATACAGTCGGCGATGGATTTATGACTATGCTATAAAAACTGCTCCGCTCAGAGATTTAGTAAGAGCAGCAGGACAGACAAACAACACAACACAGCTGTCCTGGACGGAGGAAGCAGAAGGTGCGTTCCAAGCCTTAAAAATAGACATGCAGTCCGCTCCAGCATTAGGCACTCCTAACTACTCTAAGCCTTTTCATTGCTACGTAGCAGAGAAATCTGGGTTTCATTCATGGCAGCCACGATAGATAGAGTACTAAGCGAATGTGAAACTTGTGCGAGATACAACATCAGGAAAGTTTTCACAGCCCCACTGGTGCATATACCACCTCTAGACAGTCCTTTCAGACACCTCATGTTAGACTACATAAACATGGGAGCACAATCCAGAGTAAGAGGAATGAGATACATCTTGGTAGTCATATGCAGATACAGCCGATGGGTAGAAGCAACAGCCACAGCCCGATTAGATCACAGAACAGTTGCAAAATTCCTCTGCCGAGAAGTCTTCCCGAGATTTGGGATGCCAGACACCATATCATCAGATAACAGTAAACACTTTGTATCTAATGTAATACAAAAAACATTGAAGCAACTGGGCATCAAACAAAAGTTTGGCTGCGTCTACCACCCTCAGTCACAGGGGGCAGTAGAAAGTGCAAATGGGATTCTGAAAACAAAAATAGCTAAAATAGTAGCAGATACCAGGGACAAGCTTAACTGGGTGGATGCCTTGCCGCTTGCACTAATGTCAGTGCGCTCACAAGCCAGCAGAATCACGCATCTAACACCGCATGAAATGCTTACGGGTCAACCCATGCTGATACCATATTTGAGGGGTCCCTATGAAGGGCCCCCATTGGAGCAACTGCAAAATGAAATGTTTGACTATTTACAAAGTCTAATCTGTATCCACAGGGCCATCTTCCAGCAGGTGAAAGGGGCCACAGAGGACAGATGAGTCGAGATCCCAGAGGACCTTCAGAGAATACTCCCCGGAGAGTGGGTGTACGTCAGAGTGTTCAAAAGAAAGTGGGACCAGCCAAGAAGGGAAGGTCCGTACAAGGTCATATTAGCAACCTCAACAGCCTTGACGGTAAGGACGTTTGGTTTCATCTTAACCACTGCTGCAGAGCTAACAACCCAGAGAGACCTATACCCCGACCCAGGACCAGATGGAGAGCATCTCCCTCTGGGAGGCGAGGCCGCCCCAAGGGGGGTAGGGGGTCATCCGGGAGGGGAAGGTGATGCCTCCCCGCAGAGTCAGGGGACAAGGCGCTCCTCACACTTGGCGGCCAGGCGGGATCGGAGCGGGGCCCAGAGTGACAGCAGTGGGTCGCTGCCAGGGAGGGTATCACCAGAGAGCACCACAGAGGGGAGCACCTCCTCCACAGTGGCTAGCGATGAGTCTCATGAGTCGACACCTGACAGCCGCAGGGATGATGATGAGGGCGCAGGGACAGCAAGAGCAGAGGAAGTTGAGGAGGCTGCAGAAGAAGAAGAAGGCCGCAGCTCAGAAGAAGGCGCAGCAGAGAGCCAAGAGAGTGCAGACGCAGACACAGGAGATGCAGGCTCAGAACAGGGAACAGCAGACCAGCAGGCCACATAGCCAGAGAAGTCCAGATGTAGGAAGCCAGACCAGTATAGGAGGAGGAATTCAGGCAGGGATAATAGCTGCAGTGCTACTAACATTACTGCTTATCATGACAGGGGTGAAGCCAAGTGAAGGAGCAGAACAAAGCGATCAGGATCAGGGACAGATTGACCATTGTTTATGGCTGTATAAACAATGGCTGTAAAACAGGGACGGATGCCTAGCGGAGAGATAGTGCAGCTGACCTACCATAAGTCGCAGGCTTATGATGATGTGTTGGTGGAAGGTCCAGGAAATATTAGGTTGCATTGCTGGCCTATAGGACCACAATGTAGTGCAGAGGAGATGGTGACAGCAAGAGTCTGGTGTGACAATGAAGGTTGTGCCAACATAGACACCGGGGACACAGTACCCGTAGAACTGGCTCAGCAATGGCTAGGTCATATGTCACATGTGTAAGGTAGTTGTTTTATTGTGTGTATTTTAAACTCCCAGTGTTTTTAACTTGTAATATGTTTGCTTTTTAGTGTGTATTTTTAATTCTGTGTTTTTATTGCATGTCTTGTACACTGGGAGTGTGTGCTTTTATTCTGAAAACCTTATCCTAGTTGTGACACCCCTAAACCCAATCACCGCACCTGAGAGACTGCCAGGATTTTAAGAAGGCGAGCGGAGGAAGCTGCAAGAGAGACGAGACGCACGGAGTAGGCGAAGGAGCAGGAAGCGGCAGGAAGCGGCAGGAAGCGGTGATTCTAACTAGGAAGAACACCGACCGCAGGACCCACGCCAGAGCACCCAGTGGACGGAGGAGCTAGGTGGCTAGTTGACGGCAGGTTCCATGAAGAGGCGGGCAGAGTGAAACTCTGTCTGGAATGATAAAGTGCGACTCACGATAGCTGTTTGTGTAAAAGTGCAGTGACTGCCGTCTTGCCTCCGATAGCTCGAGACTGTGCCAGAAGAGGACGACGGTGCAGAGCGGCGGAGCCAGGAGACCAGGGACCGAATAAAGGACGTATGGCTCTCTTTTCTTCGGTGACCGAGCCATCCCCGCCGGCGTACTGGACGTGTGTGGTCGCCTTCCTCCTACAGATAAGCCCCCGAACTGTTTTATTGGACTTTTATCGCCCCTTAGTTTTAGCTTCCCTCATTTTAGCGTTTCAGCGCCCCCAGGTCTTATCATTTTTTATGGACTTTCACCAGTGGTTTTAACCTGATTTTATTCTGGGAATAAATATCAGTGTACATCTGTTAATGCATCTGTGGTTTCTTGGTTTTAAACAACTGCTCTCTCGCCTGATTTTAAATTTCACATACATCTTTTTAATCATTTTAACTTTTTAACACTCCTGCGTTACAAATTTGGCGCTGTCGGCAGGATCAGGCCTCGAGAGCAGCTGTGCGAGCCAAGAAACGGAAATCATGATGATGCCTGTGTACCCAGGTGCC
>NC_065513.1:3178234-3184585 GCF_006386435.1 Epinephelus moara
GTATGTGAATGCACCTGGGAGAGAAACTGATCTAATAATGGAGTCACCTATAATGAGTATTTCAGGATCCTCGTCCTTACAGTTGCCTTTATAGACGGAAAGTTTGGGTGAGAAGTGTGTCTGAATGTTAGTGAGGGAGGTCTGTGTAGGATCACCTGTTGAGACGCTGTCTGGGATGACGTCACCAGTGACCACAGCTGCAGCTCGTGCGCTAATGAGCAGGTGAGGTGGCTGTGAGGACGAAGGACTGGACTGCGTGTGAACAGAGTTCGGGGGAGACTGTTTCTTGGCCTGTGAGGGTGATAAACGGGACTGTTTGCATCCCGGGGGAGCCGACGGAGAAGACGGCGAGTTCAGGGGCAGGGTGATGGGAGAGGAGCACTTTCGGACCCGAGCTGCACTGCGAGCAAGCGGGGGAGAAACCGGCTCAGGGGGAAGGGATGCGAGGGGAGAGAAAAAGTTTGTGAGTGGGATGCTATCGTTGCTGCCGATGATGCCAGGAGAGTCATAGAGGGGGAGAGACAGCTTTTTACCTCCCCTGACAACGAGCGACCAGGAGGGAGTGGAGCTTGGACCGGGAGTGCCAGTAGCGGCGTCTGCAGGATGTGGAGCCGAGGGCCGCAGGTTGACCGCAGGCTCCAGGCAGGCTACGGATGAAGTGGAAACTGAGCCAGGAAAAGGAGCAGAAGCCGCCGCTGCGTTAGACATCTGGGACAGCTGAGTATCCCCAGGTTCCAGCGATGACAGCCGGGAGCACAGCACAGACTGCCGCTGTAGGAGCTGATCAATAAGGCGCTCTATGGACTGGAGCTCAGTTTTTAATTTCGCGGAGCTGAAACAGATTAAAAACAAAGAAAAGCGCCAGCAAACGTGGAGGGAAGAGAAATCCAGCTATTCTGATCTGGCTGATTAAATATGGACCAACAGGTAGCTTGAAAAACTTACACGCCAGGGCTCCAAGTGGAGCCCACAGCGGTGAGAAGGCAGATTTCAGAAGTGGACAGGTAGAGAGACTTACCACCAAGGGCCCGAAACGGGCCTGCTGCTGGTGAATCGAACTGGTAAGTCAATCTTCTTTATTAGTTGTTGAATTGAAGATGATATCGGTTTAGAGAGATGTTCTGGCAGATCGGTTCGGCCTAGATGTCAGACCGCCAGCTGATCAGATTTTCCCACGCTGTCAGGTATAGCCTACTTCTCTTTACAAATTTCGTCGAATCACAAATCGGAAAAATTAAAATCTGTCATCCAGTTGAGGAATAAGCTTAAACCAACCAATAATAGAAATGTAGTATATAAAAAGTGGTGTAAAACTAGATAAAAACACTAGATTTTACGGACACGAGCTGACGGAGAGTCACAGACGCCACGCATGCGTGCTGTCCATCTATTCTGATGTGACTTGTCAAAAAGCTCCAGTTTTGTCTCGTCTGTCCAAAGGACATTCTCCCAGATGCTTTGTGGCTTGTCAATATGCATTTTGGCAAATTTCAGTCTTGCTTTTTTATGATTTGCTTTCAACAGTCTCCCATTCAGTCCACTTTGGCTCAAACAGCAACGGATGGTGCGATCTGACATTGATGTACCTTGACCTTAGAGTTCACCTCTAATCTCTTTGGAAGTTGTTCTGGGCTCTTTGGTTACCATTCTTATTATCCGTCTCTTCAATTTGTCATCAATTTTCCTCTTGCGACCACGTCCAGGGAGGTTGGCTACAGTCCCGTGGACCTTAAACCTCTGAATAACATGTGCAACTGTGGTCACAGGAACATCAAGCTGCTTGGAGATGGTCTTATAGCCTTTACCTATAACATGCTTATCTATAATTTTCTTTCTAATCTCCTGTGACAACTCTCGTTAGCTTTCTGTGGTCCATGTTCAGTGTGGTACACAACATGATACCAAACAGTACAGTGACTACTTTTCACCCTTTAAATAGGCAGACTGACTGATTACAATTCTGAAGACACCTGTGATGCTAATTATAGGACACACTTTAGTTTAACATGTCCCTATGGTCAAATTATTTTCAATCTTCTCTAGGGGTACCATCATTTTTGTCCAGGCCAGTTTCATTAGTTTGTTTTTTAAAAATTATTCTGTTGAACCACAATCCTAAAGCAATGTCTGATTTTCATTAGTTAATTTTCAGTAAATTTTTATTTATTACTTTTGTCAGTTTCAAGTTATTTCAGTGACCATTGTGGGTTTTTCTGTCTTTAACAGAAGGATACCAACAATTTTGTCCACGTGTGTATGCATATATACATGTATACACTTACCTATATACATACATACATACACACTAAAAAACTAATGATTTATTCTCTGCCAATCAACATGCATACCGTAAGGACCATTCCACGGCGACTGCTCTCATTGAGATGACTGATCAATGGCTAGAACAAATTGATTTGGGAAAATATGTTGGTGTACTATTTTTGGATTTTAGTGCAGCATTTGATTTGGTAGATCATAGTATATTATTGAAAAAGCTCCTTCATTATGGGTTCCAACAAACCGCTCTTGACTGGATTCATGCTTATTTATTTGAGAGAATGCAATCATTTTTTATAAATGGATCTTATTCTTTTCCTCTGAATATACAGTGTGGCATGCCTCAAGGCAGTTGTCTTGGGCCTCTCCTTTATCTGCTGTATACAAATGATATTTCATATGCTCTAGTCCGATCAAAAATGACAATTTTTGCAGATGATACTACTGTGTATGTACCGGGGTATTCATGTGCAGACATGCAGACATCACTGCAGCAAGATCTGGAGACGATTAAGGATTGGGTTGATATGAACAAACTCGTACTGAATATAAAGAAAACAAAAGTAATGTTTATAGGTTCTGTGAGGAAGAAGCAAACACTACCCTGTTTACAGCTCATGACAAATGGTACAATGATCGAACAAATAGATGAGACTAGACTGTTAGGTGAGACTAGACTGTTAGGTGTTCAACTTGATAGTCATCTGTCTTGGACACCACATATATCTAATCTAAGTAAGAAGCTGGTTCAGACTACTGTAGTGTTGTCACGATACCAAAATATTTGTTTTGGTACCAATACCAATATGAATTTCAATACTTTTCGATACTCTTCGGTACTTTTCCTAAGGAAAAGTCCTTTTGGCTACAAACCTTTAGAACAATAAATAGTAGGGGTGTAACGGTACCAAAAAATCAGTACCTCGGTACGGACGTCATGGTTTGGTTGCTCAAATGTTTCACTAAGTTGGTGTTGTCTCCCTTTGCGAGGCAAACTTTCTCTTGTGCCAGCTGCGAATGTTGATACAGGTGTTGTCATACACACCACTTGCGCAATCTGTGCTCCAATAGGAACAAGAAAGGCATTTGTGTGCATAATTGAGTAAAATAAATTAACTAAATTAATGAATTGATCAATTTCAAAGTACCGGTATTTTCCAAATGCAGTATAGTACCGTTTGGAATACTCTAGGACCGCGGTACTATTTTAGTACCGGTATACCGTGCAACACTAGACTACTGTTATGGTTGGTAGAATAGCCAAATATTTACCCACAAAAATATTAAGACAAGTGACCCACGCTTTAATTGCGAGTCAGGTGAATTATTGTGCTGCTGTTTGGGGTAATGCTGGAGTGGGAGAAATAAGTACTCCAAGCTGCACAAAATAAGACTGCAAGAATTATTCTTAGATGTCCAAATGATACTCCTATTGAAGAGCGATACAAAATACTAGAGTGGTCATATATCAGGGACATAATAGCTAGAAATGTTCTTCAATTATTTCATAACTTACATGTTAAAAAGAAGCCAAGACTGTTGATAAGCAGGTTCCAGCAGGTGAAAGACAGACATTTAGTCAGCACAAGAGCAGCTAGCACAAGTGATTATGTTTTACCCAGGACTAGGCTTGTAACTGGTAAAAGGATGTTTTGTTTTCATGCTGTGAAGTTATGGAATGGTTTACCTGATCTCATTAGGAATTTACCAGAAAAATATTTTAAACAAAACAATAGGGGTATTTTTTAAGGAGTATTTGAAGTTTTATTGTAACTGTATGACTGTGATTGAGGGTATAGCTTCTATGTAATATTATCTGTATAGGCTTTGTTGTGTGTGTATAATACCATCCGTGTGTTGTATGTATGTTTTTTGGTTTGTGTCTGTTCTATATTGTATTGTGTTTCAGTTATACTGTATTGTGTTTCTATTATATTTTGTAATGTTTTTATGCTGTGGACTCTTGGAAGAATAGCCCAAGTGGGCTAAAAGAGATCCAAATAAACAAACAAAACAAAACATGCCTACATATACCCATAAGGGCCAATACTTATACATTGCCACCATAAGATAAATAATAATATCCTAAATAATGATGATAACCATATTGATAATAATGATGTTCATCATCATTATCACCATTATCAATATTCTCACTGAATAAAACTACTCACTGTCTGTACTTATCTAGTGTCATGTCTTTGAACCCTTTTTTAAATTTGAAGACATTCCTACTATGTTTTAATTCATCTGGTAATGCGTTCCACAACTTCACGCCACAGATGGATATGCATCTGCTTTTCATAACTGTGTTACAGGTAGGTTGTTTCTAATTGAGTTCGCCTCTGAGGGCATAACCCCCTTCTCTTGTGCCCCCTGTGCATAGCTGCACAGAAATGGAACAGCAGTGGCAAAAACCACGTACAATGGTAATTTCACTGAGGTTTAAGTGTATTTATGGTCTCTGTATTTTGTTTTAAAGTTACTCCATCCACAGTATTGTGTTCTCAGTTAGGGCGTGAAGCCAGGGCCCATAAACGCCATGGTCTTCACCAAGCCAGTACCCAACAGGATGGTCCAGACTGGAGTAAGGTAAGCTTTCTGAGTAATTTGTTTCCTGTGTTACTAATGTGAATATGATAATATGATTATTGTTAGGCCCACTGAAAATCGTTTGCCTTTATAGATTATTTGTTTAGTTTATATTTTACTGGCTAATTAGAAGAGTAAGTGTGCCACCTAGTGGCCAGATCTGGCCATGTCAGAAAGAAGGGTTAAGTTAATTTAACTTGGGAAAAAATTGAGTGAAATGTTCGATACTCTATACCATTTTCGATACCACCGGGATAAAAAATGACAAATACTTAAAGGCATAAAAAGTATTTTTCTTAACATGAAAAAATAAAAAAAAACACTTTTTTCAATCTCAACATGGAACATGCTTTCTCAGCAGAACCGCAGATGCTAGTTAAATAAGTATGCAAATAAATGCAAAATAAATAACCCAAACATAACACAATTTGACAATATTTTAAGGTTGTCTGAGGTATTATTCTTTTAACTTAGTGCAAATAATCCAAAAATCTAAAATTAACAATAGCAAAAATATGCAAACAACACTTGTCTGAGGTAGTGCAAAAAGAAACTGGTTTTCTGAGGTCATGCAAACTGCAAGAACAAAAATAGCAACAATGACAACATTTTTGGTTGTCTGAGGTAACACAACACACAAAAGAAACAACAATTAGAACAATATTTTGAGGTATTAAACTATACAAGTAGACAACAACCAGTTAAAATGAACATCACACAATTGAAATGCTGTATTCTCAGCTACACTTAAAAAAAAAAGGCTGAAATTGAAAAGTGCACATACTTACTAAGGCACACAAGAGTTCAAAAGTGCACCTAACTCTATAAATGACTGTTTAAGTGTCAGTCTCACTGGCCTGAATTTTCTTTGCTGTTTGAAGATTTTTTGCAATAAAGACAAGCATGTCAGTGTGCTCCTCTGTGAGTCTTGCCCTTCTTGGATTGCAAATGAGCCCTGATGTACTAAATACATGCTCTGAGGCGCAACTTGAAGCAGCTATACACAGGTATTTCTTGGCAAGACGGGCAAGAGTAGGTAAGGCGCTCTCGTGCGTTTTCCACCATGTTAGGGGGTCCTTCTCAGCACTCAACTCAGGCATGGGCTGCAGTCGGAAAGTCTTTTTTGCTTAGGAAGGTTCCTAGCTGAGTGAAATGACCCGGAAGTATTTTAGTGGCCGCCATGATAAGAATTCTGTTTAGAGAATTCTGTTCGAATCCTCTAAACACTATTCAATTTTCAATTGTAATTCAATTTTATTTATAAAGCCCAATATCACAAATCACAATTTGCCTCACAGGGCTTTACAGCATACGACATCCCTCTGTCCTTATGACCCTCGCAGCGGAGAAGGAAAAACTCCCCAAAAAAAACCCTTTAACGGGAAAAAAAACGGTAGAAACCTCAGGAAGACCAACTGAGGAGGGATCCCTCTTCCAGGACGGACAGACGTGCAATAGATGTCGTACAGAACAGATCAGCAT
>NC_065513.1:3185048-3246856 GCF_006386435.1 Epinephelus moara
GATAATATGGCACTATGAGCTCTCTAAGATATGACGGAGCTTGACCATTTAGAGCTTTATAAGTTAACAGTAGGATTTTAAATTCAATTCTGGATTTTACAGGGAGCCAGTGCAGCGAAGCTAAAACAGGAGAAATATGATCTCGTTTCTTAGTTCCTGTTAGTACACATGCTGCTGCATTCTGAAAGTAGTCAAGTTAGTGACATGCAGTAGAGCCGAGTTAGCAAGATGCAGTAACAGGACATCAGTGTTAGGAAAGGAGAGAGAAGGAGAGAAGGTGCTCGATGTATTATAGGAGGGTCGTGGTCACCAGCCAGTGGAGGGAATTCCTGCAAATTGAGGACATCATATCGATTTACTGACTGGATGTCCTGGATTACAGAAACATGGAGAGGTGGGCATGAGAGTCTACCCCTCTTGTTCTGGTCGCCGACAACAACCACAAGGAGTAGAGCTGACCAGGGGCCATCTGGATTTTGGTTGTTTTGTTCTGGACAGTGGCTCTGATGCTCACCAGTCCCCACCCCCCCGGCTACACTTAGTGTATAGTCTCAGGGTGCTGAACTTGGGATGAAACCCTCCATGCATTGTGAGGAGATTCCTTGTCTTGATATGAGTGGCCTCTATGTCCTTCTTTGGCCAGCTTAATATACCAGCAGTGTATCTGGCGACTGGCAGGGCATATGTCTTGATGGCTCAGACCTTGTTCTTCCCGTTCAGCTGACTTTTCAGGACCTGCCTTACTCTGTTAAGTTATTTGGCTGTGGCTGACTTCCTTGTGGCCTCCTCATGGTTCCCATTTGCCTGCGGGACTCCGAGGTATTTGTAGCTGTCCCGAACATCTGCAATGCTGCCCTCTGGTAGTTCAATCCCATTGGTTCTGGGATCCCCTGAAGGGCACAACCACTTTGGATGGGTCCCATCCATCAGCAGCTGGTTCATTTGTGCTTCCAGGTGTTCATGGAGTGCAGTTAGTTTCTTTAGCCTGTGGTTGTGGATCGTGTCAGGGCCCGGTAGTGTCCAGCTCTTCATACCTGATACTCTTTCTAGGATGTCTGCCATTGTAATGGTAACTGGCTCTTGTTCTGGGAGATTGCTGCGGTCTGCTCTTAGATCCACTAGCAACGTAGAATCTGTGTTATGTGATGCCCCCTTCTCACATATGCTATTCTAGTATTATTCAGTTTCAGCCCTGGGTGGATCTATTCTCATGCTGTTACCTTGCCACTGAGAGTACACTTTGGATGGTTCAGTGAAGAACATCCTATTTATTCTTCGGGCTTCTACTTTTCTTTTGTATCGCTTTAGGTGGGTAGCCAGAGCTGTGAGCCTTCGCTTGGCAGTCTCCAATGCCTCAGGTATTGACAGTTTGTTATACTTCCTAGGGATCCCTTTCTTCCCCACACCTTTCTGTAGCTGTGAGAGTTAACTAACCTCTTTCCGTGTTGCCTTGATCTTGGCCTCCAGCCTCTTTCCCCATGGAGGGTAGCGCTCTTTGTGGTTCATGGTGTTCAACTTGTAGCCAAGCATCTGGATCACTGTTGCTGTGGTGTACATCAGCTGATTTGTCTCAGTAATGGTCCTAGTGGGTATAGTTTGTAGTACTGCACTCACATCATCTAGTAGACTTTCAGAGGGAATCGGAGTGTGGGGATGATGATAACATCCCCACTTTGACCTGTCGTCCTGGCTCCCCCTTGCCGTAGTACCTCATCAATCTCTAGTTGTGATTAACTCATATTGCAGCGGTGCCTGGATAGCGTGACGTGTGTGGATGTGCTGCTGCCGTGGTCCTGCCAGATGCCTCCTGCTGCTGCCATCATTAGTCATTAGTCATACTTCTACTGTTATTATACACATATGATTATTGTCACACATGTATACTGCCAGATATTAATATATACTTTCAACATATTGTACCACAATAGCCACAACTATAACTATAACATTATTACTTTCATTAATGTTGTTGTAAGCTACTGTCATTACCGTCTGTCCTGCATCACTCTTTCTCTCTCTCTGTCTCTCTCTCTCTCTCTCTCTCTCTCTCTCTCTCTCTCTCTCTCTCTCTCTCTTTCTGTCTCATTGTGTCATACGGATTACTGTTAATTTATTATGCTGATCTGTTCTGTACGACATCTATTGCACCCTGTTAAAGGGTTTTTTGGGGGGGAGTTTTTCCTTATCCTCTGTGAGGGTCCAAAGGACAGAGGGATGTTGTTGCTGTAAAGCCCTGTGAGGCAAATTGTGATTTGTGATATTGGGCTTTATAAATAAAATTGATTGATTGATTGATTGATTGATTGATTGATTGATTGATTGATTGATTGATTGATAGCAGATGTTAGGCCAAGGATAGGATCTCCTGTTAATGAAATTATGGGTTGTCATCTAATCAGGCTTCCCAACATATCCTTTCCTGTAGTGTTCCATAGGTTAAGTTTCCTCTCCGCTGTTGAACTATGCTTGACATTAACTTTCCTTTAATTTTAAAACTTTCATCCATTTGGTCATCTTCATTATTGTAGTGCAATTAAGATTTTCAAGGTTTTCATGCACAAATTTGTATTGTTGCTGCATTCATGGGTTCAGTTATTCAATTATTCACTCGATGTCATCACTGTGTTCACTGTTTAATAATTTATTTCCAGTTATTCTTCATTTATTTTAATCTTTTATGAGTAGTTTTGCTGTGTAGTTAGTAGTTCAATAAACCTTTCATTTATAGAGATATTTGATCTTGTGATTTGTGTGTGTATTAATGCCGAGTCACTGTACACCAGGCAAAAGAACTCTGTAGCAGCCTTCAGTCTATGAGACTAGATTAATTACGTTAAATGGTTATCAGCCTCTCGTTTTTGATGGGTGTTGCTCCAAGGTTAAGTTCTGTTATTGTAATATAAAACTCATAATCTCTGATATCCAAAGTCAAATTCCATCACCCTCCTTCATCTGTTTTACCAATTCACGAGCTTCTGATTCATAATTTGTTTTATGAATTATAGTTACAGCCCATGCTTGTATGCTTGTATATAATCAATCAATCAATCAATCAATTTTATTTATAAAGCCCAATATCACAAATCACAATTTGCCTCANAAGTAATAATATTACAGTTCTGGCTACTGTGGTACAATATGTTGAAAGTATGTATTAATATAAGCAGGCCATAGGCCATGTAAGCCCAACAGATGGGCTTACATACAGGACTTACTTACAGAAATGGGATTTGACTGCACTGATATGTTGTTATCCCTGGGCATAACAGACGTCCCACTTCAAGAGAACCGTTCATTTGGTCAGCTGCCAAGCTGTCTGAATTCAAGTCCTATTTAATCAGCTCTCATTTACTCAAAGTAGATGGCAGCATGAAGCGTGAGAAGTACCCTACAATAATTGCAAGTAGGTGAGTGGGAAAAGTCTGGGATTCTTCAGCACTCGAACGATGGACAGGCTGAGCTGATATGTACTAGACACTAAAATGAGTTGATCAAAAAGATTGGTTTGTTCACTTTCAATGGGTGGCTACAAGACAGGTGTTGGTAGAGAAATGGGGACCATATGTTTTCGAACTTTTTTACAAAATAGTAAACAAAGAATCCGGGTAGAAGGGAGGAGGATATGTTCATTCCACACCCAGGAGGCAGACCAGGTTCTGTTCCAGGTTCTTGTCATCTCATGCCAGACTACAGCAACTCCCTGCTGGCTGGTGCCTCCGACCACTGCAGCTCATCCAATATGCAGCAGTCTCTTTTTGATTGACTCTTTTTAGTACTGTTCCACCTGCTTCTTCAACATGTTATCTGATAAAACAAGGCCAAACTCACACGCATAACCACCACAGCTTCCAGAATAATTGGTCTCACCACACCAAACCTAACAGATTTAAACAACAGGACCATAACGCGTATTGCAACCTCAATAGAACAGGACATCAAACACCCACTAAACACCCACCTCACCCCTCTCCCCTCAGGATGCAGATACAGAGTACTGAGGTGCAGAAGGGATCGCCCTGCAAAGCCTGATGCCTGCTGTCATAGCGGCCCTGAACAAAAGGCCTCGCTGAACAGGCCAGAGTGTGGACTCTGTTAAGTGTTGACACTGTTTTGTTTGTCTGTTTTCTAATGTGTGTTTCCAAGTGTGTGTCTTGTTCTGTTCTGTGGTGAACATTGGGGAATGGAGATGGTGCTGTGGAAAAGAATTTCCTCAAGGGGACAATAAAGTCTAAGTCTAAATGTAAGTCTGGTTGGTCCTCAGCCTACCCAGGTTCTCCCACACGACACTGCTGCTCTGTATACCAACCAACCTTTTACTCCCTCACCTTAGGGGGGTCTGGCTACTGCTTCAAAGGATAACTTAGGCATTTTTCAACCTGGATTCTTTTTCCCCATGTAAACGGATCGAAGAGACTGATGTGAACAGTTTTTGTAACTGTTCCAGTGTTCAGGGAACTGGCAGTGGTCAGCATCCATGGAACAGGCTGTAATGGAAGCACACAGCGCATCTAAACATCATCACTGTATGTCCATCAAAAGTGGTTATTTTCACCACAGAGCGACTCAGAATGTTGCTGTGTCTGAAGTGTCTCTTTACCTTTTACTTGATCCGGTCTGTTTGTTATTGACTGGTTAAGCAGAAGTCTCTTTCTGAAACATCACAAAATATCACAACATGTGTGTGTGAGATTTCGAGAGAGTATAATACCCGGAGTAGTTTAAAGAAAATGTATTTTAGTGTTGTCTAAACGATTTTCAATAGGAGGGATGATTATTTACCAAATTTCAAATATGTCTTATGCCTCTGAATTCTATCACTGCTGTTATGTGAGTATATGCATGAAAAGTGGATGAGGAGAGAAAACAAAAGCAGTGGAGGGTTTTATTTTATCCATCCATCCATTTTCATCCGCTTATCCGGGGCCAGGTCGCGGGGGCAGCAGGCTGAGCAAAGCACCCCTGACATCCCTCTCCCCAGCAACACACCTCCAGCTCCTCCTGGGGGACCCCAAGGTGTTCCCAGGCCAGACGAGATATGTAATCCCTCCAGCGTGTTCTGGGTCTACCCCGAGGCCTCCTACCAGTGGGCCCTCCAGCGGGAGGCGTCCAGGAGGCATCCTGGTCAGATGCCCGAACCACCTCAACCGACCCCTTTCGACGCGAAGGAGCAGCAGCTTTACTCCGAGCTCCCTCCTGATGTCCGAGCTCCTCACCCTATCTCTAAGGCTGAGCCCAGCCACCCCACGGAGGAAACTCATTTCCGCCGATTGTATCGGCGATCTCATTCTTTCGGTCACTACCCAGAGCTTATGACCATAGGTGAGGGTTGGGACGTAAATGGACCAAAATTGAAAGCTTCGCCTTGCGGCTCAGCTCCCTCTTTACCGGGACGGACATGCGCAGCGCCCCTATCACTGCAGAAGCAGCACTGACCCGCCGATCCATCTCACGCTCCGTTCTACCCTCACTCGTGAACAAGACCCTGAGATACTTGAACTCCCTCGCTTCAGGCAGTAACTCTCCCCCAACCCGGAGAGGGCAATCCACCGGTTTCCGGCAGAGAACCATGGCCTCAGACTTGGAGGTGCTGACTCTCATCCCAACTGCCCAACGGTTTTATTTTACTGTTTACATATTCATTTACATCTTGCTGATGCTTCTTGTTATTACACTATCCCCTTTGCTGCTGTAACGCCACAATTTTTCCCGCTGTGGGAATAACAGATGATGATCTTATTAGAAAAGTATCGGGTCTCGTACAATAACATTACCATCGACATTAATAGCCAGTAGGCATCTCCTTGATGTATAGGAAGGAAAAATGTAGGCATAAAATATAATAAAACATATTGGAAGTTATATCATAGCCAAGCATAAATCTATTTTTCCACCACACACACACACACACACACACACAGTGTGGCATTGATAGTGTCAGCTTGATATCACTTGAATGTCAACTGATGAAAATGGGTAATAAATCTGTATAAATTTTTTATAATCACTGCTGAATCGGTTGATATTTTGCACCTCCTAATCGTTTACTGATTGACTGTGATGAAGCAGAATTTGGGGCCCGGAATTGGGCCTAGTGGGTCCCGACCTCATCTTCAACTTTTAGACTACTTTTGCTCTTGTCCAAAATAAGTATTTTTAAAACCAAATACTCAGCAGTCAAGGAATCACTGGAGACACGTAGAATCGAGTGCAACTGAGTTTAATGTGTTTGCAGGCAACAACACATACAACTCAATGAGTCAAGCTCCGGAGCAGGACTGAAGTTTTGCTTTCTGTGTGCTCTCTTTTATGCTGGTGAAGATTCTGTCGAATCTCCATCTCTTCTCTTTAATCCTTCCCACATAAGCCCGAACATAATGGTGTTATACATGAACATCAAATCCTATCAGATCGAACATAATGGTGTCATACATGCACATCAAATCCTATCAGATCCTAGGTACTTTCCACTTTCGTCCTTGAACATCAGATCCTGCATCCAATACAATACACCAATGAGTGTGTGTGTGTGTGCACATTATGTGGATACATGAAACAATAAACCATGGTGTGACTGGTTATGATCAAGCAGAGTATACTGCCTGGACATGTATTTTTAAAGGTCAACTGATACTAAAGCATAAGACTAAACAGGTACATTACACTACATTCCCCCCTCTGGGACTGCAAAGTCCCCCTCTACTCAAGCAGTTGGCTAGGATCACACGTGATTCAACTCTACTGGTTATAATTTATCTAGGCACGACAAGGGTAAGGCACACAATCAGTAATGACACTCTATCACAGTGCTTGATCAGAAAATTACAAAGGTGAATAGTGCAACACACAAGATAATTCACAGTGGGATATATTATCACTCCAGTGTATTCATAGTAATATAACGATTACATGAGTNAATTCACAGTGCGATATATTATCACTCCAGTGTATTCATAGTAATATAACGATTACATGAGTAGGGCACTTCAGTGGCCCCGCAACTGTTGATATAGCACAGTCACTGTTCAGGGGAGACATACGCCGACGACGGTAGGCTGCAATTTGGTCCTTCAGCAGCTCGATCTCATGCTCCAACTCTCGATAGGTTGCCAGCTGCTTCCGCAGGTCACGGTTATCTCTCGTCAGGATGTTGAGTTGAGCGCCCAGATTTACCTTCTCCTGTTGGTCCTGCTCGCACTGTGACTTCAGGGCCCAGTGTCTTTCTATCACTCGGGCCTTGTGGATGGTGTAGCGCACTTTGCGCAGTCCTGGGCGCAACTCCAGGGGGAGGCTACTCACTAGATGACGGTAGGGTTTCGAGGGAACGTTGTGGAGCAGGGTTCGCAGATGGTCCACGAGCAGCTTGTATCTCTCCGTCGTGGGTTTCTTTGTCTGTAGCTCACGAAGATGCCTCTCTACCTCTTCGGGACACACCTTGTAATCCTGCTGCAGCCACACACCTTGTAATCCTGCTGCAGCCAAGCTCTGATAGCTCGGGACATTGGTGTCTGGGGCAGGGGTGTATGTGCGTTCACTGGCACCGGTTGCAGTGGGTCTGGCTTTGGCTGGGGCTCATTGACAGGTGGGCTGGTTGGGGAGTAGGACGTGAGCGAGGGTAATGGCCCCTCTGCATCTGTTTCTGGCATTTCTTCAGGACAGTGGTGCCATCCACCGCTTGTCCTCAGTACAGTCACTCTGCAGTGGCTGTGACATCATGGGGGTTGGTTGAGGCTCAGGCACTTTCGGCGTCATGTATTGAGATGGGGGAGGTACCACGTTGCCTGGGTGTCCCTCCCAAAGATTTTTCACTTGGCTTGGTCCTGGCTGGGCCATATCATACAGGTTGATGTTGCTGGGGGGTTGGTTGTAGGTTCCTTGGCCTGCCATCTCCCCGGTCATGGTCGATCCCCATTCTCTTGTGGCCATCCCTGGGCCGGGGGTCTCGAACAGGGGCTGAGAACCTGGCAGGGCACATTGTGAGTTGTCCACAGAGTTGAAGAGGGGTTGGCTCGGATTGAGCATCAGCGGCGGCTGCAGAACTGGAGGCGTGTAGGTCATCAACGAGGTCATCGAGGAATACTGGTACCAGTGGGCCTCGATGGGGGCTCCTCCTTGCAGCACATATGGGGGTGGTGGTGTGTTGATCATCACAGGAGCCGGGTAGGGGTGGTCTGGGCGATACTGCACGGCTGAGAGCTCTTGGTAGCTCGGCCCGGGGTGGCACCCAGGGCTCTGCGGGTATGGGTAGGGGGTTCTCCACTGGTTGGCCATACTCTGCACTTATCTATGTGTTGTAAGGGGACATTTTTAGTTCAAGTCATTTTTCTCTTTTCCCCTCGCCTTCTCCCTTTCCTTCCCACCACTCAGTGTTAGAGAGAAACTTTGTAGGTTAGTAGAAAGGTTGTTAGTATTTTTGGGTCTGGTGACAGCAAGGGCTACCTGGGTACTGTGTGTCTGATGGCTATCCCTTACTCCTACTTGACTCTCCCTCTATACAACCTCGTATTCCCCTTCCATGTTCCCCTTCATTGGCTCGTATAGGTTCGGATTGCCAGTCATGGGCTCGTATAAGTCGTTGTTCAATCTTTTGGGTGTGTGTGGGCTTACCCGAGAGTCGTCTAATCCCAACAATTCTATTTCCTTGGGGAACCTTGCCTGCTGCTGTATCAGCATAACGAACTGTCCTGTGGCCGTTCTCATGGCCCTTCTTATCAGGATCTGTATACGGGGAAAGACGCAGCAGATTATCAAGAGGATGGTCAATACAACAAGTCCAAATATTATTTCTATAGTCCATAAGATTTTTCCAACGGAAAACTTTTCTAACCACTCAAGGAGTGATGAGGTTTTGGTGTTCCAATTGGAGTGCTGTACTTGTTGGTCTCTTAGTCTACGTATGTTTTCTAAAGCTCGGGTTAGATTGCCATCCTCACCCGTATTCATGGGGATGGTCGTACAGCACTCTTTGCCTATTACATCACAGACACCTTGGTCTTGGGCTAACATTGTTTCGATGACAAGTCTGTTCTGCACAGTCATTAGGGATGTAGCATGCAACTGTTCACTCACACCCTCCAGTGCTGCTATAGACCAATTTACGAACCTTTGTTGATTGTACCACAAATAGTTCACCCAGCGGCTATTACGTGCTATGTATTGAGCGTTCATTATGGTCCCTACAAATGGCATAGCACCTAGTCCTCTACCTCCTCCTATCCAGTCATGTCCTATGGCCTGATGTTCTACCGTGACCCCTTGAGGCACCTGGTCCCACGTGATGTATATTTTCTCATCCTCCAGCCAGCGTTTTGGGTCCCCAATTGATCTGCGTACTTATTATAGTGATTGGTCCTGTCAGCATGACTGGCGCACAGATTCCAGTCCAATTAGCTGGCAACACTGCTTTTACCTGTCTATCTTCCTAGCACATCCAGAATATATCTGCTAGGGAATCTATACCTTTACTAAGGTCATAAATCCAAATCCATGTGGCGTGGGTGAGATTGCGCCCCATGACGTATGAGGGGATTGCTGCGCTGCTTACCACCTGATGACACTGAATCTTAGCTTTCTCTATGGTTTGGCACACTTTTGTGACCCAAGTCCGACTGGTTTGCTTATGGGTGGCACTCTCCCATCGGCACTGGATCAATTCTTCCGCTTCGAGCGTGTGGTTGCTGCTGGTGGAGTTCTCTAGCCAATATTCGATTACCCCTCGTGCTACGCAAAAGGGAAATACAATGTCTTGAGCCAAATGCACTACTGGTGGTACTTGAAATTCTTTTTTATTTTGCTCAGGAGCCTCTTTAAGACTTATTGGGCAGATTTCACTATTATTGGCATAATTGGTTTTCCCTGCCGCCATCCACATAGTACACTGTGCAAAACAGGTGTCTCATCCTTCACAATCCTCTATACCTGGGAGGGGCCTGACTCTGGGTAGGCCTAATTTTCTGTGGCAGGCTATGCACGAGCTGTTCGTTACCTGTTTGGCTGAAAACTCTAACCATTGGTAGAACATATTAGATCTCCAGGTCGTGGTTCTTATCAATTCAGCGCCTTGGGCTGGCACATCTCTTGGTTTCCTGTGGGGTTCTAAATTTAGTTTGAGCCATCGCTGAGCTATTTGTATGGTTATCGTGTGCCTAGTGTCTATGTCAGTACAATCATTACCATCACACCAGACTCTTGCTGTCCCCCTCCTGTCGGCACTACATTGTGGTCCTATAGACCGGCCACGCAACCTGATGTTTTCTGGGCCCTCCACCAGTATGTCGTCATATGCATGCGATTTGTAGTAGGTTAGTTGCACTATTTCTCTCTTAGGTATCTGTCTGTGCTCTGCGGCCATAGATCCTAATGCAAGTAGACATCTGTCTATCTGCCCCTGATTCTGTCTTCTGTGTTCTGTTCCTTCACCTGGTTTTACTCCTGAGGCAAGTAGTAGTGTTCGTAGCACTGCCGCTATTATTCCTGCCTGGATCCCTCCACCTATTGTGCCTTGGCCTCCTGCATTGACTAGGGGCCCGTCATTAAGGGGCCTGCTAGGGTGCTGGTCCCTGTCCTGAGTCTGAGTCTCCTGCATCTGCATCCGCTGGGTCTGGGTTTCCTGTGTCTGTTTCTGTACTTTCTTGGCTTTCTGCTTCGCCTTCCTCTGTGCTGCCTCTTTCTTCCTCTTCTTCCTCTGCAACTTCCTCAACCTCCTCTGTTCCTGCTGTCCCGGCGCCTTCATCATCATCCCTGCGGCTGTCAGGTGTCGACTCATGAAACTCATCGCTAGCCACTGTGGAGGAGGTGCTCCCCTCCGTGGTACTGTCTGATGACACCCTCTCGGGCAACGACCCGCTGCTGTCACTCTGGACGTCGCTCCAGCCCCACCTGGCCGCCAAACGTGAGGAGCGCCTTGTCCCCTGACTCTGCGGGGAGGCATTGCCTTCCCCTCCCAGATGACCCCCTACTCCCCTTGGGGCGGCCTCGCCTTCCTCTTGCGGCCCAGAGGGAGGTGCTCTCCGTCTGGTCCTGGGTCAGGGTATAGGTCTCTCCGGGTTGTTAGCTCGGCAGCAGTGGTTAAGATGAAACCAAATGTCCTTACCGTCAACTTTCAAGGCTGTTGGGGTTGGTACTATAACCTTGAATGGACCCTCCCTTCTTGGTTGGTCCCACTTTCTTTTGAACACCTTGACGTACACCCACTCTCCTGGGAGTATTCTTTGAAGGTCCTCTGGGATCTCGACCCTCCTGTCTTCCGTGGCCCCTTTCACCTGCTGGAAGATGGCCCTGTGGATACGAGTTAAACTTCGTAAATAGTCAAACATTTCATTTTGCAGCTGCTCCAATGAGGGCCCTTCATAGGGCCCCCTCAAATAAGGTATTAGCATGGGTCGACCCGTGAGCATTTCATACGGTGTTAGATGCGTGATTCTGCTGGCTTGTGAGCGCATGGACATTAGTGCAAGCGGTAAAGCGTCTACCCAGTTAAGCTTGTCCCCGCTGTGTGCTACTATATTGGCTATTTTTGTTTTTAGAATCCCATTTGCTCTTTCTACTGCTCCCTGTGATTGAGGGTGGTAGACGCAGCCAAACTTTTGTTTGATGCCTAGTTGCTTCAATGTTTCTTGTATTACAGCAGATACAAAGTGTTTACCGTTATCTGATGATATGGTGTCTGGCATCCCAAATCTCGGGAAGACTTCTCGGCAGAGGAATTTTGCAACTGTCCTGTGATCTGATCGGGCTGTGGCTGTTGCTTCTACCGGCTGTATCTGCATATGACTACCAACACGTATCTCATTCCTCTTACTCTGGATTGTGCTCCCATGTCTATGTAGTCTAACATGAGGTGTCTGAAAGGACTGTCTGGGGGTGGTATGTGCGCCAGTGGGGCTGTGAAAACTTTCCTGATGTTGTACCTCGCGCAAGTTTCGCATTCGCTTAGTACTCTATCTACTGTGGCTGCCATGAATGGTGACCACCACGTTGCTTGCAATTTCCAGAGGATCTCCCCCCTTGCGCAATGGTCACTACCATGCGCCCAAATTATAGCATGTTGTAGCAACAGGGTAGGTAGTACAAAATTGCCATGACTATCTCGCCAGAGACCATTTGCTGGCCCTTGTGATTGTGCTCTGATGGCGCCACGCTTGATCCACAGTCGCTTTTCAGCCTCACTTACTCTGTTTTGCGCGGCTACGAGAAGGCATGGTAGTGAGGGGTTCACAGTCTTGTATGGTTAGTATGGGTGCCATTACTGTACCTACTGCTGCCTGTTTGGCTGCTACATCAGCTAGGTTATTACCCTTGGCTATCAAAAAGAATCAGTCTTTTGATGGGCTGGACATTTAATTATGGCTAGGGCTGTGGGGAGGAGCATGGCCTCTAACAAGTTGACAATGGCCTCCCCATGTGTGACTGGGGTGCCGTCTGCTCTGCAAAACCCTCTCTGCTTCCAAATGTTTGCGTGGATTTGGCACACTCCATATGCATATGCTGAATCTGTATATACATTTAGTGACTTTCCCTTTGCTAATCTACACGCTGCTGTTAGAGCTTTTATCTCTGCAAGCTGGGCTGAACAGGGCTGAGCAAGTTTACATGATTGTATAGTCACAAAGTCTTGATCGTCGTTGTTGAGCTGTACAACTCCGTAGCCTGCATGACTACCTGTGGCGTCCCGAAAGCAGGAAAGCATCAACAAACAATGTGAGGTCAGCCGGAATGGGCTGATTGTGCAAATCTTCTCGAGCGCGCATGAATTTGTCTGTGTCATGAAGACAGTCATGTGGTGTACCTTCTATGGGTAGAACCATTTTGGTGGCCGGATTAATGATGGTACAACATTGAATGTTGAGTTCAGGAGCGGACAGGATGACCTTGTATCCTGTGCGTCTGGCTTGCGTCAAAACGAATCTGGGACTCGTCAGCAGGGAGTGAAGCTGGTGAGAAGTATACAGAGTTACTGGGTGTCCCATTGTTACCGAAGATGCTTTCTGAAACGCAAAAACAGTGGCTGCCAGCCCTTGATAACAGGGAGGCAAACCTGCCTCTATGTTATCGAGTTTGGTACTATAATATTCTAGCGGTTGCTTCCCTGTGGCTGTGTCTTGCATTAGGACGGCGCATGCAAATCCAGATTTCTCTGCCACATAGAGATGGAAAGGCTTAGCGTGGTTAGGGGTGCCTAACGCTGGGGTGGACTGTATGTCTATTTTTAGAGCTTGAAACGCACCTTCTGCTTCCTCCGTCCAGGCCACCTGTGCTGTGTTACTTGTCTGTCCTGCTGCTCTTACTAACGCTCTGAGTGGAGCAGTTTTTATGGCATAGTCACAAATCCATGGTCGACTGTATCCTGTCATGCCAAGAAAACACAGCATTTGCCCCACCGTACGAGGTTGAGGAGCCTTACTTACTGCCTCTATCGGTGATGGGGCAATACATCTTTTATCCCCACTCAACTGTCTTCCCAAGTACTCTACAGACTGCTGGCAGAACTGCAATTTGTCCTTGCTGACCTTGTGCCCCCCCCCCCTCGCTAAGGCTGTAAGCACTGCAATAGAGTCTTTCTGACACTGCTCCTTAGAGGAGCTACAAACAAGCAAATCATCTGCATATTGTAGTACAGGCTACAAACAAGCAAATCATCTGCATATTGTAGTACAGTGCTTGGCACGGCCAAATTGGCTAGATCCTGTGTCAACACTCGGTTAAAGATCGAAGGGGAATCCGAGAACCCCTGCGCGAGACGCAAATACGTATATTGCTGACCTTCGTAGGTGAACGCAAACAGATACTGAGAATCTGGGTGGAGGGGCACGCTGAAAAAAGCTGAATATAAATCAATAACTGTCTACCACCGAGCGTCTGGCGGTATGTTCGAAAGCAACGTGTGTGGTCTGGCACTATACCGGCTCAATAGTCTGAGGAATTTGGTTTCTTGATAGGAAAAATGGGCGTGTTGCAGGGGCTCCTGGTTTTGATCAGTACCCCCGCTTTCACCAAGCCCTCGATTGTGGGTCTGAAACCGTCAATGGCATGTTGTGGGAGAGGATACTGTCTCTGGTATGGTAGTGTAATAAACCAGCCTGGAACGGGCGTTGTCAGAGGCCAACAAACGCTACAACTCAGGGTGTAAATAATAGACAAAACTTTATTTAAAGATACTATTTAAAATGTACAAGATAGGGCAGTGAGACACTGAACTAACTGATTCACCTATGGGCAGACTTCTACCATAACCGGCAAAACACACGCAGATAATCAGTGCAACATACACACGCGTTTAAGAGTGAATACACACAGCCAATTCTAGGACTCCACACAGCAAACAGAAAACTGCACACAACAGATGAACACACACGCCAAAGTGTAAACGGGGCTGTATCGCCCAAAACCCCTACAGCGTGGCCAGTGTCAAATGTCCCCCCACCCACAGGTTAACAGTGCCGTCAGTGTAACTCACTCTGCAATCTAAAACGAGCTCATATTATAGTCATGTGGATTACAATAAAGCAAAACATACAAGTCAAACATACATAAACAGAGAGAAGAATGGAAGTGATAAAACTTATCTCGCCCAGCTGGCGAGACCCTCCCCCGGGGTCTGAGCGTTAGCACCGTCCGACTCCCCGGGGTAAGTAGTGTTGGCCGGCGGTGCAGGTAGAGGGCGGCGGCGTGCCGAGTGCTGGAACACAGGACTGGCGAGCGGAGGTCAGCGTACACGCTCCTAAACCCCGGTCCCTGGCTAACTACAGGAGGCAACTAGCCCCCCCTCCTGACTCTGGTACAGCTCCCCTATTCAGCTGTCTTCATTGCCGGCAGCACTAAAAGCTGCGAGCGACGCCTCCCCCCAACGAGCGTGCAAGCTCACAAAACAGAACAACTCTCACCAGTAACAAAGAAAGTCTGCCTGCCACTCTCCTTTTGACTCGGCGTCTCAGTTCAGTCACACAGCTGCCGGCACTCAGCTCATCAAGTGTGTGAAGGCGTGCAGCGCCTGCAGGTCTCCTCCCACCACAGGCTTACTACAGTAGGTTAACATGTGGTTTTAGTGTAACGTGGACGGGTTGTGCTGATTTTATCAAGCCTACGTTTGTCTTATGTGCTGTCCATAGCTGCAATGGAACTTCTCTCAGTAACTGTGCATGCTCGTCGGTGACTGCCATCTGCGTGTGTGTGATACCATCAACCAGCACTTTGTCTGCGGTTGCCTCATCACCTGTTGTAGTTGAAATTCTAATGTATTGTTTGTCTTCTGAAATGTGAATGTATTTGTTTTTGGTGGGTAACCACTCTCGCACCTGCAGTGCACGTCTGACCATAGGACCCAGATGGTGAGACTCATAACCCTCCGCTATCAACAATGTAACATGTGGTGTAGAATTTGGCACCTGAAACCACCCAGCTAATTCTTCTGGGAGGTGAATGGTCACTGCCACACCTTGCGGTCCCAAATACATGTCTTCACTTGTGATTAGACATGGTTTCTTATTGAGTATGGCATCCCAACATTCTTGGTAATCTGCATGAGTCTGATCTGCGTCGTACATGAGCGTGCAGTGCAGTGGCAAGGTGGGCGTATGTGCCGTGTCAAAGTGTAACCTGACCCATGGTTCCCACTCAGTCTATGTCTGTTTGAGGTGAGACTCTTCTGGTGTCAGTTGGAGCCAGTAGACCAATGCCTGTGGTGTCTCTGTTTCGTCCAAGGGCAGTTGTGGCATCATGCTTTGTGGGGGGTCTTCAGGGAAGTCTAAATATAGTCCATCCTGTGTACACATGATCTTAGCTTTGAGAGGGCATAGTATGTCTCTACCTAATAAATTCAATGGGTTGTGAGCTGAATAGAGTAGGGGTGCAAATATGACTTTACCTGCGATGAGCATTGGAATGGGCTCTGTCAATGGTATGACTTGTGATTTCCCAGAGAAGCCTATGGTCTTGATGGATGACTTAGAGAGGGGGAGTTTAGAGCCTTCTTTTCCAATGCATGAATATGTAGGCCCTGTGTCCACCATAAAAGGGTATGCTTGTTCGTGGATGACAACAGGTATAGTTGGCTAGTCGTGTGGCTGTAACGAAATGACTGGTGACATTACTTCCCCCTCAGGCTTCTCTGGGCAGCCCTACCATGGGCGCCCTGTCTCCGTGTTAGGCCAATTTTCTGCTGGACCTTCCCATGGATTGACCGGACAGTCCCTACGTTGGTGGCCGGGCTGGTCAACCCCAGCACAAGTTGTCAGGTGCAGCAGGATTCGCTCCTGGATAGCCTGTGTTAATTTGTTGGGGGCCTGATTGCTGATAGGGTGCGGCTTGCTGATAGGTTTGTTGTTGAGGTGGCTCGGGTCCTGGAGGAAAGTTTGGTCCCCCTCCCCATCCTCCTCGGCCTGCCGGTCCTCCCCTTGGTCTGCCCTGACCCCGCCCCTCGGGGGCCTCTGGTTACCGTTGTTTCCACCTGCCTGTTGTGGATAGTAGTAGTGGTGATGTGTGGTATTGGCGGGGTTATACCCCCTGGCCTTGGGGTCTGTGGGGGGCCTTTGCTCAGCCATCTGAGGCGCTGGCAGGGGTTGGGCAGCTTGTGGCGTTGCCTGATTGGCCATGACAACAGGAGCCTGGATCTTTGTTTTCTCTTTTTCTTTTTTAGCTAGTTTGCTCAGCTCCCCCAACTGTAACTGCGTCAGCCTAGTGGCTAGCTGTTTGTTGTCCTCTCCCTGTTTTTTCTTCTCCTTCCTGTAGTGCTCCACATGATGGGCGATATGTTCTGAGAAGATAGGCCAGTCCATCTTCATCAACCCTACGACGCCATCCAAGCGCCGCTGCACCTCTTCTGGCATGGCCTTTTTGACCATCATTTTGAACAGACTTTGGGTGGTCTGGTTAGCGTTCCATGCTTCTCCTGTCTCCTCCTTCCACCTTCGTTGGAAACTATGCAGGAACCTGGAGGGATACTCATCCTCGGACAGGGTCTCTTCTTCCAGTTTAGTAGGATCTCTTTTTTCGGGGTACTGTTTTCGCAGTTGCTGCCACAACCTGTTGCGGTGTTCTCCGAAGTCTCTGTCATCATAGGTGTTACTAGTTACTGCAAGGCCCAAACGAGTGTCGTTGAACATCTCATGGGTGGTCTGTTTACCTGCCACATATGTAAGTAGAGCTTTAATGTCCCCTAATGCCAGATGTAGGCCGACAGTGGTCTCTTCCAGGGCCATTATCCATTTGTCTGCCCCATCCATGAGGGCCGGCAGTCGCTCCGCCAGACCTATCATATCCATGAACGGCCATGGTTCATATTGGGTTCGCCCTGAGGCTCTTGTCACTAGGGGGCACATGAACTCTGACTCTGAGTCACTATCATCCTCCTTCTGAACCAGCCCTTTAGTTGTCTTTCCTCCCCTTAGGAGCATCCCAGAGGCTCCGTCACTCTGGTATCCCTTGTTTCTTTTGCCATCACGTCCCTGTCAGTGGGCCTTTTCGCCTGCTGGCTCTGCTTTGCTTGTCTCTACGGTGCCTTGAAGTTGCATTACAATGTGGTTTTTGTAAGTGTCTGTAGGGGGCTCACTTGCCCCATGTTGGGAGGCTCAGGAGCTGTTCAGTTGAGCCTCCAGTAGGGTCATGTCTTGACTTATCTGTTGTATTTTCTGCTCGTGTCTGCTCACGACCTCATCCCACTTCCATAGTATGTCCTTATCCTGCCCTCTTGCCTCTGCTAACCTAGCGGGGTTGGGATTTCCTGGTGCTGGTCCCTCCCGTTGATTTGTGTGGCATCCATCAACTGAGGCCTCTCTAGCAAGGGTGGGGTGAGGAGCTCGGTGCGGGCCACTTGTGCCTCCATGTGCTCCAGCAATCTCAATTGTTCAAGGTCGGCCATTTTCTGTTGCCTCATTACTTCACTTTCCTCCCTTTCTCTGTTATACAGCTCTTGCCAGTTCCATGTCTCTGTCCTCGGGGTGCTGGTGCCTCTACTTGGTTGGGAGGCTTCACTTTTGGCCTTCAGAGATTGCCTCGACCGTCCATTATCTGGAGGAGGCTTTTCCCTATTTCCCAGCTGTGGTTTGGCTGTGTTTCCCCTGCCCTCTGGTTCTGTGTCCTCTGCCTCTGTGTGGGGCCCAGAGTGACTCTCGTGTCCTTGGTCTGAGTCCCCTGACTGCCATCCGCGTTGTACTTCCTCATCTGAGTCTACTGTCTCTTCTGCAGAGGCATCTCCGCTGTCAGCTGAACACCATCCTTCTTCTAGGTCTTCGTCAGTGCAGTGAGGTGACTGCATTGGCAGGATTTTGCATGATGACGACACTCCTCGCCTTTTATTTCTAAGTTTAGCTGTCGTGTCTTTAGCCAGGGTCATGGTAAATCTTCCCTCTAACTGACCCTCCATCCTTGTGGCTGTCTTTGCTTTCCCTCACTGACGCACGGCATACTGTCCTGCCTCTAACTGAGGTGTGTCTTGTGGGTACAGGGGTGGTGCTACTGGCAGGGGTGGTGCTGTGGGTACCACGCCCTCTTGTGTCGATGGTTCCTGGGGGTGCTGGCTATGCTCTTGTTCTTTTTCTTGTAGCTAGCTTTGGTGTCCCTTGCCTCCATGTGTCTCAATTCTGTTTCCACCTCATCACAGCATGCCAGGTTGAAGGTACCGTCTTTAGGTCAATGATTTTTCCCTGATGTTCTTTTGTGCCACTTGGTCACACATCGTTGGATTCGGTTCTTCCTGCTCGGGTGTTGCTGCATCACTATCTCCACGGGGGTCAGAACCCCTTTCTCCATTTTTCCTTGGTTGGCTCCCATGAAGCCCTGTTTAACGTTGTTGGCTCTTGGAATCTGTGGTTGTTCGTCTGTTTCTTTTGTGCGTATTAACACTAGTATTTTCCCTACTGTGATGGCAGTTTTGTATTTCTTTTTTGCTCTCCAGGGGTTTGTGACGAAGTGGGTGAGAATGCACCTTCACTCACCACTTGTCCCTTACATGCTCACTGTACACAGTATACCATGTTACTTTAACATACGTTTATTTTGCTATAATTTACCATTGCTTTCGTAACATTGCACCACTTACTATCCCGGGTTTGTTTGTGTTCTTGTTATGTTACAGTTAACATCAATGCACATGAGTAAATTAAAACAAACACACAGTCATAAGTTGGTTTCAGTTACTTTTATTGTGTTTCAGGTTTGAACTTAGTTGAATTGTTTGTTCCTTTGTCTGTACTTACCTCTGTTTGTTCCTTTGTTCAGACCCACCATGCAGGATTGTTTGAAAGGCTGCCGCCCAGCACTTCCTGTCTTTTATAGTTTTAGTGATGTCATCAATGACATCATTGGGCTGAACTAAGTGGAGGGGTTTTCTTTTTGTAGGAATATTTCTTTTGTTTGTTTAGTGCAGTTTAAAGTAACCGGTTAGGATTATTTACTTTTAGTAGTTCATTTAGTGATGTAAATGTGCTTGTAAATTACTCCTAGGTGATTATTTGATTTCCTTGTGTTAAGGTCACTGTGTATTGCAACCTCCTTTTGTTTTGGTAGGGGCTGAGGCAGTCTAAGTGTGAGTCAGTCCCTCTATATAAAGGCAGTTGAGGTTTGAGCTTGAGGCTGAGAGGAGAGGCCATGTTGCTGTGAACGTGCCCTTTTGTTTGATTTATTATGAGTCAATTTTCCTCAGTTATTTGCTTGGCTTTTTGTTTGGGTTTTTGTTTGTTTTTGCCTAATTTGCACATGTAATGGCGAGCACTGTAAATAAATTTACACTTTAGTGGAGCCAAGAAGTCTGCTGAGTCTGCCTACCTACCACCTTCCTTGGCACTCGAGCAAAACTATCTCACAAGGTTATATTCTAATTTATGTGACCCGTCGCCATGGGGGACTTTGGTTAAGCAGCCAAATTTTTCTGTCTCCCACTCAACTTTTCTGGGCACACAACAATCTGCAGTCGTGGATTAAAATCCACTCCATTCTCTCAGTCCTGGAATACCACTTGGCTCAGAGGAAGCGAAGCTACTGGTCCGCCCTTATAATTGTCACACAAATATTGCAATAGTGGATCTAATGAGTAGGGCGTCCACAAATCACTCAGAATCGTCTCCCACTGTACACTTGGAAATTCCTCCTGTACTTGTTTTAAATTAGTGAATTTAGTGATCAGCCAAAGTTTTAATCGAATTTCTTGCTTGTCCTGCCACTGCTCCTTTCCCTCGTTATTTATGTTAGGTTCTTTCTAACCAAAAATGTGTTCTTATTCCTCTGGTATCTACTGAACCCTCTGTCATGCAATGTTCCTCAGTCCAAATTTCGTTTCCACTACTGTCACCTTCTTCCACCTAATTTTAGCAGCCTTTCTTTAGCTTTTTCTTTTTATTTTATTCTTACGTTTTTTTTATTATTATTATTATTTTATCTATTATTATTACTTATTTTATTTATTTATAAAGATAATAAAAAATTTCTTTTTTATTCTCCCCTTAACAGCCAACCAGTTTATATGGAGTTCACCCGAGCAACTGGTCCGATCAGTGAAATATATGGACTTTTGTTGACACCATTAGGTTTCCGGTCCCCAGACAATTTGTTGACACCGTGAGGTTACCCTTGTCTGGTTTTATTTCACTAAGACACTGTTAATAACTACCACATTTAACAAAACTTTAAAGCAAATCACATAAAACAAATACACAGATACCAAATTATGACGAACACATAAAACAAACACACAAATACTAAGTTGCGATTTTATCGGAGTCCCAGACTCCCCAGTATTATTTATTAAGTCCCTGACTTAGGTTTAACTCTTTAATGATTAAGATTAATCATCTCCTACCCTTTTAATGAGGTCCATCGGTCTGTCTCACTCTTTGGTTGACCCCGTCACTGTCTCCTCTCCCAGCCGGTCCTGGCCCCCTCTTGCCAAAACAGGGTTTTAAGAACTCCGCGGTAAAGGTCTTTGGTTGTTCTTGAAAGGCCTTTAACAGGTCCGTTGCCTTTTGAGGAGATCAGTTATTGGGGTCCCTGTTCGGGCGCCAAAATGTCAAAAGAATTTCTTTGTTGTGACCTTTAAAGCAATAGAGATCGGAGCCGAAGTATCAAAGTTTAACAAAGCTTTATTTTCTTGTACAAGAAGGAGCATTTCACAGTGCAACACACAAGAGGAGGTTACTTTGTTCTTATGTGCCTACTTCTGTCGGCTGTGTGCACTCTTTTTATATACCTCCTACGCGCCTCTTCTTAGTCTAGTCGTTAGTCTATTATGTCATTAGTCTTTTTATCTACACACGTCTATTTATCTTTACTGTATTTACAACAACTCCTGTCTTCTTTTATAATATTTACAATTTTTACACTTTGATCGATCGCTGTCGCAGTCCTCTCGGCTCCTAGCGACTCTTATTTCTTTTACTATCGCAGTCCTTTAAGGCTCCTGGCGATTTATTTTTCCTTTACTATTGCAGTCCTGTAAGGCTCCCAGCGATTTATTTTTCCTTTCCTATCACAGTCCTTTAAGGCTCCTAGCAATTTATTTCTCCTTTCCTATCGCAGTCCTTTAAGGCTCCTAGCGATTTATTTTCTTGTCAGCGTTCTGCCCATGCATACCTGTTTTCTAACGCGGCACCCCTGCTTTTGAGCTTGAGGTGCTGCGAGATTAACAGCGGTATCCACAGAATGCTTTTATGTATTATCTCTTCTCACGTGATATATTTTCTGCTGTACTGTACTTGGCACTCCTTTTATGTCTTTAACACACACACTCTCTCATTCACTTTCTCCGCACCAAGGTCATGCTTATTGCACAAGATTACACACACTCTCTCATTCACTCTCTCCGCACCAAGGTCATGCTTATTGCACTAGATTCAGTTGTCTCCAGCAATAAATCAGCTATGTCCCAATGTTGTGTTATCAATTAGCAACTATCACACCACACTTTAGGTTCTTTAGGAGAGGAATTTGTCAAATACCTCTGACCTGGGCGGCTCCCAACGCTGCACCTCAGACGCACGCCGGTTTTAGGCAGAAAAAGGCTCTGCTTACCTTATCTGGTGGCCACCTGTACGTCTGGTGTGCAGCCCAGTGCCCCCAGTCCCAGGATCTGACCTTGCCCTCCTACGCTGGCTCGCCACGTGATGAAGCAGAATTCGGGGCCCGGAATTGGGCCTGGTGGGTCCCGACCTCATCTTCAACTTTTAGACTACTTTTGCTCTTGTCCAAAATAAGTATCTTTAAAACCAAATACTCAGCAGTCAAGGAATCACTGGAGACATATAGAATCGAGTGCAACTGAGTTTAATGTGTTCGCAGGCAGCAACACATACAACTCAATGAGTCAAGCTCCAGAGCAGGACTGAAGTTTTGCTTTCTGTGTGCTCTCTTTTTATGCTGGTGAAGATTCTGTCGAATCTCCACCTCTTCTCTTTAATCCTTCCCACATAAGCCCGAACATAATGGTGTTATACATAAACATCAAATCCTATCAGATCCTAGGTACTTCCCACTTTAGTCCTTGAACATCAGATCCTATCAGATCCTAGATACTTTCCACTTTCGTCCTTGAACATCAGATCCTGCATCCAATACAATACACCAATGAGTGTGTGTGTGTGTGTGTGTGTGTGTGTGTGTGTGTGTGTGTGTATGCACATTATGTGGATACATGAAACAATAAACCATGGTGTGACTGATTATGATCAAGCAGAGTATACTGCCTGGACATGTATTTTTAAAGGTCAACTGATACTAAAGCATAAGACTAAACATTACATTACACTACAGCTGCTTTTGCCATTATCCTGCCGTGCTTTCATGTGTAATGCTATGCAATGTAAATATAATATTTTAAGTTAAATCCACTTTTTGAACAGCAGTTTTCTTTAGGAAAATAACCTTCAGATTTCTTCTCCTCTTTGACAGGTAGTAGTCATCCCAATGGTCACTGCAGACCTGCAGGTATGCATGCCAGTGTGTGGACAGCAGTGTCAGGATCCATTTGTAGCACAACTAGCCAAAACATATCCAACAAAAATAGTCTATGACAGCTGCTCAAAGTGTAGCTCCTAATTTTGCCGGCACAGTTCAGAAATGCACAAACATGAACCACTCTTTACAAAAGAAGCCTTTTTTTCTCTGTGGGCAGAGGGTCACAGTAACTCCAGGAACTTTATTGTCTCCCTGCTTCAGGTCCTACAGAGCCTCTGCTGCCTTTTTTTCCCCCCTCTCTCTCTCTCTCTCTCTCTCTCTCTCTCTCTCTCTCTCTCTCCTCATCCACTCTTCAATGCCTGTACTCCACTCATATAAATACCGGCAGAGGTCAAATATAAAAGCTTCATCCACATATTGAAATTAGGTAAATAATCATCCATGACACTGAATATCGTTTCGATAGCATTTAACTATGTTAACTGTAAACTACTCTGATGACTATACTCTCTCCATAACTCACACAGGTTTCCACTGTTGTTTTCCTGCGACAAGTGACATCTGGTGACATTTCAGAAAGAGACTTCTGCTTAACCAGGCAGTAACAAATAGACTGGATCAAGTGAAAGGTAAAGAGACACTTCAGACACCTGAGCCACTCTGTGTCAAAAATAACCACTTTTGATGGATATACAGTGACATGTTTAGATGCCCTTTGTGCTTCCATTACAGCCTGTTCCGTGGATGCCGGCCGCTGCCAGCTCCCTAAATACCCCTTGAATAATTTCAAAAATTGTTGTTCACAGCAGTGTCTTTGATCAATTTACATGGGGAAATAGGGTCAAGGTTGAAAAATGGTGAAGTTATCCTTTAAGTCCGAACTGTGCTGTTTTTACTTGTCACTGGTGGAACAAACTCCCCATTTACATCAGTGCAGCAGACACTCTACACATCTTCAGACTGAAAACCCATCTGTTTAGAGTGCACCTTGGCCCATGTAGCAAGTTTTTTTCTTTTCTTGTCTCTTAATGCAGCATATCTGATATACACTCACCGGCCACTTTAGTAGGTACACCTGTTCAACTGCTTGTTAATGCAAATAGCTAATCAGCAAATCATGTGGCAGCAACTACATGCATTTAGGCATGTAGACATGGTCGCGACAACCTGTTGAAGTTCAAACCGAGCATCAGAATGGGGAAGAGAGGTGATTTAAGTGACTTTGAACGTGGCATGGTTGTTGGTGCCAGGTGGGTTGGTCTGAGTATTTAAGAAACTGCTGATCTACTGGGATTTTCACGCACAACCAACTCTAGGGTTTACAGAGGATGAAAATATCCAGTGAGCGGCAGTGGTCTGGGTGAAAATGCCTTGATGCCAGAGGCCAGACAAGAAAGGCCAGACTGGTTCAAAATGATAGAAAGGCAACAGTAACTCAAATAACCACTCGTTACAACCAAGGTATGCAATCCAAAACTGGACAATAGAGGATTGGAAAAACGTTGCCTGGTCTGATGAGTCTTGATTTCTGCTGCGACATTTAGATGTTAGGATCAGAATTTGGTGTAAACAACATAAAAGCATGGATCGATCCTGCCTTGTGTCAATGGTCCATGTGGTGGTGTAATGATGTGGAAAATATTTTCTTGGCACACTTTGTGCCCCCTAGTACCAACTTAGCATCGTTTAAATGCCACAGCCTACCTGAGTATTGTTGCTGACAGTGTCCATCCCTTTTATGACCACAGTGTACCCATCTTCTGATGGTTACTTCTAGCAGGATAACGCACCATGTCACAAAGCTCAAATCATCTCAAACTGGTTTCTTGAACATGACAATGAGTTCACTGTACTGTACTTGTTCCAACAAATTGTGTGCAAAGACTTGTGGGTACATGTGGGTACAAAAAAATATTTGAATTTCCACCTTCACATCCCGTCTAAAAATACACATTTTCAAGCTGTCATATTCAGTCTCATTTAATGGTGGCACACATATTGAGACTTGCACTGATGATGACTTTATGATGATGATTTTATACCTGATTTTTATAATCAAGATTTTTGTCTAGTTATTTTATTATCGTATTACTATATATTACTAAATTGTTTTACTTCATGATCTACAGATACATTGCTGCTTGTTTTTTTTTTACTGTGTTTTGTAAAGTGTCCTTGAGTGCTATGAAAGGCGCCTATAAATAAAATGTATTAATATTATTTTATTATTAATTCTCTGTAGGAAGGACTCGTTCCTTAGTAGAATTCAAAGGAAGCTTGACATTGGAACGGTCCTTCGGTGGGATTCGATGACATAGCCTCCTTAAAATTCAGCCATTTAAGGATTCTTCCTTAACTTTGAGAAGCACAAACTGTCTCTAAATTGTAGTTACTGCCAAAAATCAGTATTTTGCAAATGAAACTGTTGATTTCCTTTTCCAAAACTTTTAACAAGACTCTCCTCATACAGACATCCAGTATTTGTGATGCCCTTAATTAAACTTACTATTGTAACAGGGCTGTCCTTCAAATTCCCTGGAACTCTTTTAAAAATTAAAGTGTTTACAGACCACTTTACTTCTTTCAAAATCAAACTTACCATAAGACTGTTCTAAAACAACAGAGAAAGCCTTTACTTACTCTGTTTTTGTTTGTGATTTCCTGATATGAGGCCTGTTTAAAAACATCATAGTTTTCTGCTGGTAAAATTAGGGCTGATATTTTATTTGGGTTCGTTCCATTATCAGTCTGTAAAGACCTATACAACCATTTTCAAATTTGCAGTGGTGAACCATATTAAATATGTTAAATGTTTAAATATGCTCAAAGGTATAGTTTGTACAACTAAACCCCCCAGTGGAGGGAGCTGTGTTCACAGCTGCAGCAATGTATGTACATCAGTTGCCTGTCAGTCATATGTTCTGTACAGCTCCTCACCTTTTCACTTTTTAACATGCAAATAAACTTTAGTACAATGGTAAATGGACCTGCACTGGTATATCACCTTTCAGGTCTTCAAACCGCTCAAAGTGCTTTTACACCAAATGTCACTTTCACCACTTCATACACTGGTGGCTGAACAAGGTACCACCTGCTACTCAGTTTAAACATTCACATGCACTCAAACACCAGCTGTACAGCCACCAGGAGCATTTTGGGGCTCAGTATCTTGCCCAAGGATGCTTCAACATGCGGAGGAACCAGGGATCAAACTACCGATCTTCTGACTGCGGACAACCTGCTCTACCAATGCACCCAAATGGAGCTACATTTGTTTGCAGAGAGCACTTGAACCTTCAACTTCTGTTCTTCAAAGCTGCCCATTAACCAGCTCAGCTATCTGCCTGTACAACGGGCAGCGTCAGAGTGCAGTGAACTGTTTCCAGTGTTACATAAATAATAAAAATAACTGCACAGAATGGTAAAGGTTAGACATCAGGTAATCAAATATGCAAACAGGAATTTGATCTCTGTCTCCTTGCACGAACCTGAGCTTTGACAGACTGTTGTTGTGAAGAAAAGGACTTGCCATATCAGACAACTTCTTCTGGCTCTGCACACCAGCAAGACACAGAAACTCTGGAGCAGTAAGCAGGATGAGGCTACAGTGTGAGCGGTTGTTGTCCCTCACCTAAAATTGAAGTAATCCTGGGGCGTCCGTAGCGTAGTGGATAGTGGATAGGGCATCCCATATACAAAGGTGATTCATCGACGCTGCAGCGGTCGCAGGTTCGACTCCCGCTTGCGACCCTCTCTGCATGTCATCCCCCCACTCACTCCCTGTCCATTAAAGGCAAAAGCCCTGGAAAAAAAATCTTTAAAATTTGAAGTAATCCTGGATCTTAATCAGCTCAAGATAAACATACTACAGTCTTGACTGAAACCACTTCCTAGAATATGGCCCCTGTTGTTCTCACCCTTCTTGTAAGAGGTGGGTTAAAACCCTAACCTGCAAGTAATGTGCCACCCTTTCCCAAATGTATGTGGTCCAGACTGACATTCCAACTGCAGTAGGGTCCAAAGTGTCCTTGTCTGAATGCACAAGAGAGGCTGGCTGACAGTACAGTTCATTTAATTACTCTGACAATAAACACAACAACCCAAACTGTTTAGCTACAACACAGAAAGGAAGCATTAAATGGTATAATGCATGAGTTGGTAATCCATGGTAATACCATGAGAAAAAGACAAGGCACAAGTCTTTAATTTGGAAATGTATTTATTCTGCTACTGACATTTAAACAGAATGCAGAGCACAGCAATCATTCACAGCAGGACCTACACTGAAGGGCAATTATATTACCATTCCTCCCATTCCCAGTCAGGGGTTCTATCATCATTTTCAGTATTGAACTTAATTTAGCACCTATCCAAGTTAAAAGGCAAGCAAGCCAATTAAGTTTCATATTAACAAGAAAAACTACATTTTAAAAGCCAAAACAGTAAGCAATGTCAACATGGTCATGTTTTCCACAAACCAAAGCCGTTTGATCTATTTGAAGATTATACAAATACTTCCATATATATAAAATGAAAAGACATAAAATCACACTAAGGGCTGACAACTTTGCTACTAACAAAGATCTATCAACAGTTTAGGTTCTTCTGAATCTTTGTGCAATGCCCTGTAGATTTTTTTTTTTATCTTAAGTGGAGCCTACCATTGAAACATAACAAGACCACATCAAACATCACTTGCACGAAGCACAGGAATTCATATTCAAAAGAAAAACTTTCAAGATTAATTTGGCCAAATGAATGCTTTACAATGGTAACAACACAGTCCCCCTCTGAATGCAACTATATAGATGAATAAAGGCATACACTTAGCAGTGCTGATCCACATAATGGAAAAGTCTTTTTGATTCTATAATCTCTTTCCTCACAAATTCAAATCAAAGAGACACAGTTGAGAGGGAGCAGCAGCAGAAGCTGGCAGAGCCACTGTCATTAACACTTCTATTCAAGAAGCACATCGGGTAAAAAACTACCTTTTCTAGTACAGAGGACTGAAACCCAATTTTAAGAAATCTACACCTAAAACAGTACACAAATTGACATTTGAGTTTGTGTAATACAGAGCAGAGTGAAGCTGCAGTTACACTGGTACATGTGAAGCTTAGAAAGGGAAAAAACAACAGTACACAGGAGACAGCGCATACAACATGTTAGTAAATTTTTGAATGGAGATTATATTAATTATAGAGAAGTTTAGAAACTATCATAATCTTTCTTGTCCTTTTTGCCTTCACCCTCGAAGCTGTCTGTCCCATCACTGGTGTCACGGCGACGCTTACGGCTGTTGCGGATGTTGAAACGAGGGTTTATCTGTGGCAGGGGGTCCATACCCAAAACTTTATGGATCTGACGGAATGCCAGAAGCCTCAGAGCAAACTGTAAGGAAACAGAGAGAGAACTTTTCAGAACATTTATTCTTGTAGTGAAAGCAGAGCCAACCCATTCTCATTCCCAAGCCATCAAACACCAATGCTTTGTCATGCCCCTCTGCGTCTGATAGTGACACACAGGGCACCCTTTAGAAAATCTATGTGACACAGCTGAACCACATTGCAATATGTGGTTTATGTTGTCAAACAGTTGTAGTTAGGTTTAGGCAACAAAACTACTTGACTGAGTTTAGAAAAAAGACCATGTTTTCAGTTAAAGTAAGTACATTCATAAATACATCACAGGTGTAAATACATAAGTTTCATAATATTACGTTTAACAACTAGGGCTGTAATCAACCAAGAAAATCTTGGTTGACTAACAATGTTGCTAACTAGCTACCTTTAGCCTTCCCACTGCTCCAAAAAGGGCTCCGGTGTGAACCTTGTCCCGTCAGAGGTTTTATATCCAGCCTTGAACTGCAGTGTCTTTTTTGAGACTTGATGAAAAATCCTACACTGAATGTCTTCTGTGATTATTAGTTTTTCCGACTGAAAATGAGAGTTGAATAATGTCTAACTTTAGGTAAAATGCTGCTCCCGTCACTGTCACCACCTGTCCAATCACAGTGGAGAAGGAGCGGGACAAGTACCATTAAGATCAACCATCACAGAGGACAAATACAATTGCCTAACAACAACTGCCATTTTCAGCTGGAAAAGAAACACCTTAGTGGACACATGGCCATGTTTAAGTAATACCAGCGATTGTCTGATCAATGACAATTTGGTCGAACAAGAGCATATTGACCAACCAATCGACCTGACAACCTGGCAATAGAAGGCAGCATGGAAAAGGCCAACGAGTACAACCTGTTTTTCAACAGGTTTGACACTCCCTCTACAGCGGGCACAGCTCCTTTTGCCCTCCCTCCTCTCCCACCAGCAGCCCCAGCACCAACAGCTGCAGCGCCTCCACATCTATAGCACTTACACCAGCAGAAGTGGCAGCAGCACCTCCATTGGCAGCGACAGCTGCACCTCCACTGGCAGCGGCAGTGGTGGCAACACCTCCACCAGCGGCAACACCTCCATCTGTAGCGGCAGCACTTCCACCAGCAGTGGTGAAGGCGGCGGCAGCACCCTCATCAGCAGTGGCAGCAGCACCTTCACTAGTAGCGGCGACAGCACCTCCACCAGCAGCGGCAGCAGCACCTCCACCGGCAGCGACACCAGCACCTCCATCAGCAGTGGCGGGACCTCGACCAGCGGCAGCAGCACCCACACCAGCAGCAGCGGCGGGACCTTGACCAGCAGCGGCGGCAGCCCCTCCACAGCAGTGGAGCAGCGACACCTCCACCAACGGTGGCAGCGTCAGCAGCACCCCCACCCGCAGCGGTGGCGGCCAGGCACCCCCTGACCCTCACAATAGATGAGGTGAGAGCAGAGCTCAGGAGGCTACGCCCACGCAAAGCAGTGGGGCTGGATGGTGTGTGCCCCAGACTTCTTAAGGTCTGTGCAGCACAACTAGCTGAGCCCCTCCAGTGCATCTTCAATAGGAGCCTCCAGCAAGGGAGGGTCCCGGGTCTGTGGAAGACCTCCTGTCAGGTGCTGGTTCCCAAAGCAGGGGCATCTAGCCAGGATGAATGACTACAGGCCGGTGGCTCTTACCTCACACATAATGAAGACACTGGAGAGACACCTGAGGCCTCAAGTGGAACATGCCCAAGACCCCCTCCAGTTTGCCTACTGGAAGCGCATTGGAGTGGAGGATGCAGTTCTCTACATGCTGCACAGGGCTCATTCTCATTTGGATGGGTCTAGTGGCTAAGTGAGACTGATGTTCTTCGACTTCTCCAGTGCATTTAATACCATCCGACCCCACATTCTGCGGGACAAACTTGAGGGGATGTGGGTAGACTCCTACCTCACCTCCTGGGTCTCAGACTATCTGACGGGACGACCACAGTTCATCAGGCTGGAGAACTGTATGTCTGATACAGTCTTGGGCAGCACTGGGGCTCCGCAGGGGACAGTACTGGCGCCATTCCTGTTCACCCTGTACACGTCAGACTTTCAGCACCACTCTGAGTCCTGCAATGTCCAGAAGTACTCAGACGACACTGTGATCATGGTGTGTATCCGGAGTGATGGGAAAGGCGAGTATAGGGAGCTGGTGAGGACCTTCACTCACTGGAGTGGCAGGAACCACCTCGTGCTGAACACCTCCAAGACCAAGGAGATGGTCATACACCTCCGTAGGTCAAAGTCCACTCCGCTCTCACCGGTCAGCATCGGGGGAGTGGACATTGAGGTGGTGGGGTCATAACGGTACCTGGGCGTCCACCTTGACAACAGGCTGGCCTGGTTGACCAACTCTGATGCCCTATTCAAGAAAGGTCAGAGTCGGCTCCACTTCCTTCACAGGCTGCAGTCCTTTAACGTGTGCTGTGACATGCTGTACATGTTTTACAAGTCAGTGGTGGAGAGTACTATGCTGTATGCTGTAGTCTGCTGGGGAGGAAGCCTGACGGACAGGAACAGGAAACTGCTGGATAAGCTCATCCGGAAAGCTGCCTCAGTGCTGGGCAGGAGCCTGAACTCGGTGGAGACTATGACCGAGAGATGCCTGAGGAGCAAGGTGCAGTGCATACTTGTGTTTACCATCCCCTGCACTGCATCTTGGCTGGACAAAAAAGCAGCCGCAGCCACCGTCTCCTGTCGCTGCGGTGCACGACTGAGAGGTTCAGGACGTCGTCCATCCCAACACCCATCAGACTCTTTAACGCCTCAGTTGGGGGAGGAAGCAAATAGCTCATTCCCCTACTCCATCTGCACACCCTCCTGCATTTTTGCACTCTCTACTTTTTTTTTTTTAAATTGTGTACACTGTTTACATGTAGATTCTTTTTATTCTTATTTTACTTTATTTTTTTTATATTTATATTACTCATTTATACCCTGGTTTTTACTTAACCTACCTGTACTTGTACTTTGTATGTGCATTAGCCACTGGACACATCAATTTCCCTACGGGGATGAATAAAGTATCCATCCATCCATCCATCCATCCATCTAATCGACCAGCGTGTGACAGCCCTAAAAACAACACTTACATTTGGTTTCACATTGGACATGAACTGCGGTCTTTTGTGTGAAAACATTTTGTTTGACACATTCACCTCCCCTCCCTCCTGCCCTATGCCGACTTTCTCGCACCTTATACTTCATCAGTTGCTGTCAGCATCAAGTACTGCCACGTCTGGGCTTACAGTAGGGTTACGCCGGGTTCACACTGGATGCAGAAGCACCACACTGTGTGCCAATTTTCTGTGAAGGGCTGCTCACTTCTCTGCTGCCCATGTGAACCAGTTGGGCTGTTCACTTGGGATGCGCCACAGCCCGGAGCTCCACAGCCAGCTCGATCTGAAGCGACAGTTTCAGCATCTGGTGTATGTTTCCCATGAGCCACCAGTAAATCTGGCAGAAAACCCACTGATAATCTATTATGAATATTACAAAGGCTATATTACTTATGATGATGGGGCGGCAGTAGCTCAGTCCATAGGGACTTGGGTTGGGAACCGGAGGGTCGCCTGTTCAAGTCCCCGTCCGGACCAAAATATGGAGCGTGGACTGGTAGCTGGAGAGGTGCCAGTTCACCTCCTGGGCACTGCCGAGGTGCCCCTGAGCAAGGCACCGAACCCCCCAACCGCTCAGAGCGCCTGTCATGGGCAGCCCACTCTGACATCTCTCCACTTAGTGCATGTATAGGTCCAGTTTGTGCATGTGTGTGTTCGGACCTGTGTGTAATTGACAAACAGAGTGAAAAATTGAATTGAATTTCCCCTCGGGGATTAATAAAGTATATAAAATTAAATTAAAAAAAATGTAAAGGATCTGATTATGATGAATGATACAATATGCATCCCATGCCATATTTGTCAGCTGTGTCTTCATGAGTGCGAGAGATGAGGTGCCCCACACACACACACACACACACACAAATATTTAAATATATTTAAAAAAACCCGCTCTATTGTCTCAATGTGTGAAACGCTTCAGTTCTTCAATGTACCTGTGGATTCAGTGCATTCATCATCACATAAGAAGTTTAGATTTACCAGTTGTATTCAGAACAGTGTCCTATTTTAATTGTCTCATTTCTTCATGTCTCAATCAGCTTGATAGTTTGTGTAATTCAAGAGATTGTACCTGGGCACTCGAGGTAATGTCCTCTCTCTGTTGCTCTCCCATAGATGTTAGAGTATCAACAGGCTTCTTTTCACAAGGATCTACCAAACCTGGTCCACCTGTACAAAAAAAAAAACAAACAGCAGCATTAATTGCTTTTTATTTCATCATTTTATGAAGATGGATCACACATTTGTCAAGTTAGGACATGTTATCTGCACAGTACATATTACACTAAAACATTTATTGTCACTGCATCCTCAATTTCAGACATTTCATACAAGGATAACTTTGGTACAGACAATATTTTGTTGTTGTGTGTAAGTGACTAATGGATATGATAGTTTTTAAAAAAAAAAAAATTGGTCCAGTATTCAACGATACAGCAGGCAGAGTCAAAACAGGCTGCAGTGTAACCACTCAAGCCTGTTAGCACCATCACTTTATGTCCACTAAAAGTGGGTTTATTTTGGTCGCTGACAGTCTAAGATTGTTATTAGTAGTGTCTGACAACATTATGGAAAGGATCCCTGCAGAGATTGACCTTTGTGTTTGAGTGTTAGATCCTTTTTGTTTAATCAGAAACTGCCCTGAAATCACAATGGCCAAACCCAACAGACCACTTAAATGACAAAAGCCATCTTGGTTCTTCTTTTCACTATTCAAACAATCTGCAACTCTGTTTGGTTGAAATTGACCCTTAAGTTACCCGGGTGGATGTGAAAATATGCTGCCTCTATAAGACACTAAAATTACTGTTTATTTGCAGTCTGGTGGGTTTGGCAATGGTGATTTCTGGGCTGTTTGTGGTTAAACAAAAAGGATCTTACTTTTTTTTTTTTTTTTTTTTTTTTAAAAGATCTCTCTCTGTAAGGATCCTTTCCATAAAGCTGTCAGACACTGATAATAACAATCTCAGCCTGTCAGTGGAAATAACAAACACTTGTACTGGACGTAAATTGACGACTGAGTGTGCCCAGAGTGGTTTCACTGCAGCCTGTCAAGCAGAGATCTCTGCTTGACAAAGGTCTGAGGACCGAAACGTTGCTGTTAATAAAGTACTTTGCAAGTTAAAGGACAGTGTGCGGGCACCTTTTTTCTTTTTGTCTGGACTCTATGCTCCTACCCACCTGTCCACAAAAGTTTTTCAAGGTGTGCATCAGCCTTTACAGACTTTACAAATAAGAAACAATAAATTGTGGAAACAATAAAGCCCCCACAAAATGGGCATGTTAAGTCCTGTGTGACTTATCCTGGCTTCATGCAAGTAGGAAAAAACTCTGCAAAGCGCTAGGCTAATTTATACAATGTGAAATGTCATAGGCTTATGCTAATAACATTAGCATGTTGTATTTGTGGAAAAACAGGTTAAGTGAAGTCAGTTGTTTTGTTAGTGAACCTTGTGAGGTGTAATTGAGCTGAATTTTGAAACGTTACCTTTGTTGAGTGTTGCTGTTGTACCTGGCTTCATGTGAGTAGAGGGAAAGACAGCTTGCCACAAGGCTCATTTATACAATGTAAAATGCAATAGGCCTGTGCTAATAATGTTCGCATGTTGTTTATGTGGGGAAAATGTGTCCAACAAAAGACAAGTGTTTTGTTTATGAATCCTGCAAGTTAAGATGAAGCTGATCTGTGTACTTGTGTTTGATACTGTTGCTATTATTTTATATTATTTTATAATTTATTGCTTTATAATGCTACAACCATTTCATTGTATATTGTATATATTTCAGATTGTCTACTTTACTGTTCTTATTATTTATTTTACTTTATTGCCTACTTTAATATTTTATTTTATGTTAATGTCTACTTTAATATTCTATTTTATTCTATTTTATTCTAATGTCTACTTTAATATTTATTTTATTTTATTTTATTTTAATGTCTACTTTAATATTTATTTTACTTATTTCATTGTCTATTTTAGTATTTTATTTATATCTTCATCTTTATCTCTTGTTTCCATTCATGCTGTATTTCTATTTCTACTTTGCACGGAGCATTGGAACAAAAACAATTTCCCCCCGGGGATTAATAAAGTATTCTGAATCTGAATCTGAATCTGAGTATTAAGCCATGTTTAATGAGTGTTTTGAATCAATAAAACTTTTTATCACTTGAAAGAAACCACACTGCTGACCAATGTTTTGGAGGTGTAACTGCAGAGTGACACAGGTACAACACGGCAAGTATAAATGTTCAGAACAGCGTAGGCGCAGACCTATAAATCTGCCATTACAGTTCCTGGAAACTGATGTAGCTGAGGTCATCCAGTTTATTTTTCTTTTAAAGATATTTTTTAGGGCATTTTTTTGCCTTTAATTGATAGGGTAGTGAAGTGTGAAAGGGGGGGAGAGAGAGAGGGAGAGACATGCAGCAAAGGGCCACAGGCTGGAGTCGAACCCGGGCTGCTGCGGCAACAGCCTTATACATGGGGCGCCTGCTCTACCACTAAGACACCTTCATCCAGTTTATTTTTCAATGCCTGTACATTGGCTAGCAGAATGCTAATTTAACTGGTGCCCATCTTCTCCATCTTTTCCTCAATGTTAACTGATGTTTACATTTTAAAACTTTCCTCTGCTACTAAAGCTCGCAAGCCAGGTCAGTTACAGACTGGTGAGTTGATTTTCTCATATGATGTGTTGTGGTAGGCTACAGGTTATTCCACTCCTCCTCAATGTTTTTTTTTTGTTTTGTTTTTTTAAACCTAACCCTTATGTGTTTGTGTGAGACTCAGCCATTAATTGAATACCAGCTTTTATATTAGAACTTACAGTATATGCTATTTCCCACACAAACTGGTATTCATAAAAGCAAAATATGCAATTAGCAGGTGCGCACGTAACACATACTTCAACCAGCGGTGCATATACTTTTCTAAAGCTGACTGCAGGAAAACAGTATCCAGGCTGCCAGTGGAGACTTAACAGGCTGACCTTTAACAGTTTCCCTTTTTCCAGTTTTTGTGCTAAGCTAAGATAACATGTTCAGACTGTACCATCATACTGAAATAGTTAGACCAAAAAAAAACAAAAAAACAAATCAAACTATTTCTGTCTCACAGGATTGTATGGAAAAGGATGCTAGGCTAAGTCAGTTTATTGCAAAAAGACAGGGACAGTCAGATAATTCAAGTGAATGTTAATACAGTGGGTGTGAATGTAAAGAACTGTCCCCCTTCTCAGTGCAAAGGAAAATAAAGATAAAATATCTTACCAGGAAGTAAAATCCCAGAAGAAATACATTCAAAGACGCGTCTTAGTGCATCACCAGGGCTGAGGGGGGCAGAGGCGCTACTGATGGCCTTCTCAACTAGCAGCTCCATGGCCTGAATAGAATGAACAGTGAAGATGGCTTAGATGCCTGGCAAATGCATGCAATCTCTGCTGGCATTACAACAGTCAGTTTTTTAAAGCTGAAATACACTATATTTACAGTAGTGGTCTCTTTGCAAAAAAATATCCAAAACATGTCTGCATGGGTGTGAAAATGATTCTGCTAAAAACTGCTCTTAGATCGGTAGCTTCAAATCTATTGTCATTACAGATAAGCCTTCCCAGCATTATAATTTCAGGGAAAGCTCAACATGCACAAGTACGCTCTGCACTTGGTTTAGTTTCGCCCAAACAAAGAAACAAAGATCAGTACAGCATCTGAAAGGTGATACAAGCCTCAGACTATGTAACTTATTTGCTAGCACATCTTTGACTAGGCCTCGCCTTGGTAGTTATTGGTCAGTTTATATAAAAATGAAATAAACAAGACTGTCAATGTGAGGTATGCTAACTGTTGTCTTAAAGGGACATTGTGTAACATTTTCAGTTGTTTATTGGCAAAAATCGATGTCTGCAGTCATTAATATGTCATCATTGGTGTACTATTACCTCCACCAATACTCTTACTTATTTTCATAAAAGGAGAATTTCCCTATTCAACTATGGATTAATAAATATTCTTTTACCATAAAAACGAGTCTCTAGGGTGACCAGAAGTCCTGAAAAATTCAGGACAGTCCCGAAATCCAAGCAGTTGTCCTGAATCCCGACTCCTGCCCTAATTGCCCCAAAAATTATACTAGAGCAGAGTCTGGAGTAGTTATTGCCTGATAAAACATTAAAAACTGATCATGGTGGTTGAGTCGTCCTGCAGCTCCTGCCGGCTGCACATTGGCTGCAGCAGTTCCAACATGAATTATGGGTGTTGTAGTTTTTAAATTGTGTACAGCAGTGGCGATGAAGTAGATAAAGAGAGTGCAAGTTGCAGCCGCGAGGACAGGGAAAGCGCAGGCAGCCACAAGAAGGAGTGATTTGCACGTTACAGTGCAGCCTCTTGTTCTAACTGTTCAAAACTGTTCTACAAACTTGTTTTACAAACTGAGACGCATGTAACGAATGTACCAGGCATCTTTTATTTTGTTAGCTTTTATTTTTTATTGAGTTTAAACATTGATCACTTCCATAAAATAAAACGAGAAATTGGAAAAGAGAAAATGATTGAAAAAAATGTTAAAATTAAATTAGGGAACTGATGACAGATGTATTTTCTCTGTGTTTTCACATCTATTGCTGCTTTAATTTGCAGCTACGCTTTTAATAAAGATGACATGTATTGACAGTCAAGAGAGAGCTGCTGAAGGAGAAAGATAATGCAATCACAGGCCAGCGCCTAACAGCCAACAGCGACAAGTGGCTCAACCTCACGCACCTCATCCCTCTCCTCGCATCACTGCGCCGCTAACAGCTGCTGACCTGTGATTGCATTACCTTTCTCCTTCAGCAGCTCTCTCCACCTTGGAAAGGCTACCCCGATGTTGACCCTCATTTTCTGAATTCGCTGGTCACGTTGCCTTTTTGATTCCCTTTTGCGCTTTCTTGGCGACGAGGATTCCGTCTCCCGTGATGCTGCACATGCATGATCCTGCAGTATGCCCAAAGAGTGGGACTTTGTTATGCTGCAGTAGTGCCGGGGTAGTAGCAGCACCGCTAACAGCTGTTAGCCTCTGTCAGCGTCGCAGTGATGCGAGGAGAGGGATGAGGTGTGTGAGGTTGAGCCACTTGTCAGTTGTCAAAAGGCAAGACGTGATTAGTTTGTTTCAATTTACACCCGCCCCAACAGTCCTACGTTGTAAACACAGCCAGCATGGTGAGGAGGGGGTTTGTCAACTCTGTGTAAGAGCCTGAATGAACACTCCATGAAGTATCGGATGACATGGTTTCATCAATGTTATCATAACTTTTTGGTACACAGCGGCTACTGTTGTTGCAATATGTGTTTGAAACAGTGAGGCGCTAGAGTGCACTATCTGTTTGAATGCAATATATGATTTCAATGTTAGATGTGAGAAATTCCTACACACTGTGGCTTTAAATCCAAACGCAAGCAGTATGGAATCACCCCACCAGGGTCAGTTTGTAGTCTGACGAGAAGTAGATACTCGTGGTGTAAGTTCAAGTTCTTTCTGCATCTTTCATGTTTGAGGTCTTTGAAAAGGCTTCTGTGCAAGTTCATGTTTTCAGAAAGAACCACAAAAAATATTTGGTGCTAAATTCCTAACATTGTAACAAGTGTCATGCAGGCTGTCTTTGGTAGTTAATTTAAAACTGTAGTCCTAGATTGAACTTTGGTGAAAAGATGTCACATTTCATCAACTCATTCTTTTTTAGAGCGAGCACAAAGTCACACAGTGCTTAGAGGCCTTTTCATGTTTCATTAGCATGTTTCAATAGCACACTTACCCATCCTGGGAAGGGCAGCCAAGTAGGAACTCGCTGACAGAGATCCCTCAGGATTCGGATGATGATCACACAGGACTGAAGTCCATTGGCTCTAGCCTTGTGATGCAATAAAGTTAGGTTTATGGAGTGACAAGAGTGACAAGAAATGGACCAAACAAGTGAATCAGTTCTGTCATAGAGGTCCAAACACTACTGTGCATAATGGAAGCTTGAGTATGGTTTGAGGTGTATATGAGCCTTAAGAGCTTGCAATCAGCTGCCATTCCCAGTAGTCTTGTACCTCACAGTTAGTAAGGGAGTTCAAAGTTTGCAAGATGCACAAGAAATGAGAACTTGTCATCTTCTAAACCCTGACCCCAGGTTTATCCAAGAATCTCACAAATGGGTACTTAAGAGTACAAGAGTCCACCTGAGAGGAGAGTATAGGGACTGAAAGAGCAGAGGAAATCTGCTTTACTTTGCCTGTGCTTTTGCTCAGGTAGCAGAATCACAGCTAAGCTAATCAGATATTCCTTTTTCTCTCAATCCCTATTCTACAAAATATATAGAATAAAAACAATACAAACGTTGAACATGAAAGCACTTCTTGAATGCACAACTTTGTGCAAGTTATTGTGCAGCCTTATGGAATCACATGTAACTATAATGCAGTACTTGGAAAATTGAAAGGGAATACAAGGATGCCAGTTCTTTGCTAGAGCATGTTTTTTTCATATGAGAGCTTCAAATGAACTTAGATTTATAATTAACAAAGAGATATTAACCAGATCTTTGTTGTAATATCTGGCATCCTTGAATATTTTTTTTGCTTTAATAATAATAGTTTTTCTCATTACTATATAATAAAAACCAAATGTGTAAACACAAATAAATGAATAAACAAATAAATAATGCATCTCATAAGGCTACAGTAAGAAAGTAAAATGATGTTCCGAACCTGGAACCACTTAGCGTGGCGCAGAGCAGCCAGAGCGTCAAGGCATTTTTGCCTGTCCAAGACGTCCGCTGGGTCTTTCACCATACCCGAGGTTACATCTAAAAATGGATTTGAAGTGTCAAAATGGTGATGAGGAATGGGTGTTTGACCAGGTCAGCGAGGCTGGCAAAGAACAAACACATTGCCACACATACCAATGTCTAGTTCCATGACAACCTACAATTGGTTGCTTTTTTTGTTCTTTTAAAAAAGGTTACAGACACTAAAAATCTGACTACACAAACCAACACATTGTCAAAGGAAGTGGATGGCTACAGATTGACAGTGTACTACATGTTAAGTCATTATATTCTGTAAAAGGGGGTATGAATTTACTGACTCAACATTGACGACAAATAGACTGATGTGTTTAGAAAGCACCACTGTAGTTAAATGACATGGGATTAGGCTCACAAATGTTTTGAAGCCAATACCATTTTATCAGGTAAAGATGTTGTAAAGCTTACCATTACCTTGGTAAGTACCATGGCAGTTTTTAATTTTAGTAGATTTTATTCACTCATCACAGGTACAGAGGAGGGATTCCATGGCTAATGATTATTAGCATGAACTTGGTGCAGAGAGAAACAAAGGGCAAACGACAAATATGGAGTGACCTGATAAAAAAGTGGCATGGCAATAGTAGGTGTGGCAAAGTTTTTGGAATGTGAGAGAACCTTGGTCAAAAATCCTTCCGAAGCAGTTGGGCCCTATTAAACCTCTGATGGGAGACAATGTAATCAATTTTTATATCATATATATAAATATATATATAAATAAATATATATATATATAAATATATATATATATATATATATATATATATATATATATATGAGAAAAACTAAAGGGGTCACTGAGCTGGACTTGTACATATTACTTTGAATATAAAGAGAAGGAAGCAATGAGTGCTGAAGAGGAGGAAAAAACCAAAGGGGGTTAGGATATCACTGCATGCATACCTAACATCAGTAGGTTGGAATAAGACCCCAACAATCATTGCATACCAAATGTTGTACTCTGGTCCAACCAAAGATTCCTCTGTCATAGCCTTCTGGACCTGAACTTTTAACAATACTCCCCCAAGAATTATTAGAAATAATTGGATTTCAAAACAATTTTCATGGTTCATGGTTCATCTTCATCTCTATATTGTCAATTAATTCCGAAGAGAAAATGCTCCATCTTCAAATTATTTGTCCTAATATTTCAGCAAAATCAAAAAGACAAAAGCTTGTCAGAAAATTACAGTTTTTGAGTCCTATGTGTGTAAAGGAGGATGTCAATCAACTCAGGGGAGCACCTCAGAACAGGGGACCTCAGCATGGTGAGCTGTGTTTCACCAGTACACAAAAGGAAGATTTGTTTCCTGTGGGAAAGTAACATCCAATTTCCTCTGCCAAATCTTGATTTGAGAAGGGGTTTAAAGATTCAAACACCTTTGCACAATTAATTCCAAATCAAACTTGAGGAACAAAAGTGCCTCCTGTTATCTATTTGGTCATGTTCAGCAGGAATTGTCTTTTTTGTCTCTTCATATTAAAGGAAATTTGGAGAAAATACACTGTAATTCATGTCTCCCATTGATTATAGCCAACAATAAAATGGAAACAGAATCCCCTGGAACACAGGAAACAAAATAGACTCTCAGCTGGGATTAACTAGACTTAACACAATGCAAAACACTGGTCATGCTTTGTTTAAAGAATAAAGATAGCATTTGAGAGGTAAGAGCAAAAAGCCTAAGGGCAATACTGCTGGCACTTGCCTTTTTCATCTTGTTTTCATTTGAAGTGATCTGCCCACATAATTAGAAAGAGCATTCATTGAAAAATATATCAGTAATCAGTTGGGGCTCTTTTGGGGGCTCCCAGTAAAAGCAGATTATCAAAATATAATTTTTAATTTGAAAAGAAAAAAATCCATTCTAATGGTTTCAGTAGTTCAAACAATGATTGTATTTAGAATAAAATGTTTGCAGGTTGTGCATAACAAACCCTGAAGTAAAGAAACTACTTTGCAAATATGGGAGCTTTGGGTTCCTTGGTTGACCTGTCATTTTGGATTCCTGAAGTCCAGATAAATCATACATGAAAAGCAGGTCTGATTTAGAGCCCAACAAAAAAATGTTTATGGAGTGCCAGCAGGACAGCGCTCTTTAGGTTGTCAACAAACATACTGAAACTGATTTTATAGAGATAGCAGAAAGACAAAAAAAGGAGGTGCAATGTGAAAGGCTGTGATGGGTTTCCCAACCTCCATCCCGGCCATTTTCCTCTCTGATGACAGGTGAAGTCAGCGTGATTGTCACTTGCATCTTTGGCTCGGTACAGGATGTCAGAATGATAGCTGCCTCCTGGATAGATCCACTGACCTCATATTTTTCTGGTGTTACCATCTGAAAGAAATGGCGTAAATGCACAGAACATTTCAAAGTCCACTGTACATGCAACTAGTTGACAATTATTTCTCCAAATAACAGTTAAGGGTAGTGTTGTCACGATACCAAAATCTTTGTTTCGGTACCAATACCAATATGAATTTCGATACTTTTCGATACTTTTCGATACTCTTCGATACTTTTCCTAAGGAAAAGTCCTTTTGGCTACAAACCTTTAGAACAATAAATAGTAGGGGTGTAACGGTACCAAAAAATCATGGTTCGGTAAGTACCTCGGTACGGACGTCACGGTTTGGTAACTCAAATGTTCCACCAAGTTTGTGTTGTCTCGTGTTGTCTCCCTTTGCGAGGCAGACTTTCTCTTGTCTTTTTTCACGTGCGCCAGCTGCGAATGTTGATACAGGTGTTGTCATACACACCACTTGTGCAATCTGTGCTCCAATAGGAACAAGAAAGGCGTTTGTGTGCATAAATGAGTAAAATAAATTAACTAAATTAATGAATTGAATCAATTTCAAAGTACCGGTATTTTCCAAATGCAGTATAGTACCGTTTGGAATACTCTAGTACCGCGGTACTATTTTAGTACCGGTATACCGTGCAACACTAGTTAGGGGGCATACAGAGTTAATGCCATCTATACTACTCAGTGGCCACTTTAATAGGTACAGTTGTTAGTACATGTAGACTGCCAAGTCTTTGTAATGTAAAAGGATGCTCACTGGAATCACGGTTTCCACTAACTGTTGTAACAAAACAGGCTTTATGTAGGGTTTATGCAATAAGGTAATGTGGTAATGTGGTAGGGATGCAAATCTGTGATTTTGTCGTGGTTCCTATTTTTTGTTGTGTAAATAAATCAGCAGTCATTGATTGTGTGTATAAACTGTTTCAATTGTTTTAAATATCTTGCACAAGTATGCTATTAACCAGGTTGGAACATACACAAATGTAAATGGTGAATGGACCTGCACTTGTAAAACCCATTTTTAGTCTTCCAACCATTCAAAGCACTTTAACACTACAAATTGCATTCATCCAGTCACACACACATTCACACACTGGCAGCTGAGGCTACCATACAAAGTGCCACCTGCTACTTAGTTTTTAGACATTCACACACTGATGGAACAGCCATCAGGAGCAGTTTGGGATTCAGTATCTTGCCCAAGGATACTTGGGATGCAGACTGGAGGAGCCGAGGATTGAACCGCTGATCTTACGATTAGCAAACAACCTGCTCTATCTGTATTGCTTCATCAGTAGTGAAAAGAGGTTAAGGATTATAACTCAAAGTGGTGTGTGTGTCAGTTTACACAGCCTCCACAGCAAACTTTGATTAAGTTGAACACACACATACCATATGAAAAACTATGTGCTCTCTAACTACAGAACCTGGCATCTCACTGCACCATCACTTCAACTGCTAATGCTTAAAAAGTTTAAAAAACCTTCAGGCAACAACATCAAACATGATGGACTGGGTGAAAATGCATTTTCAGGTTTCCTACCTTGACTTGGTCTTATTTCTACTTAAAAGTAATCTCTGGTATGCGTGTAATGCAAGTGTGTGGTGTGGGTTACAGTTACTGTCAAACTATTCTACTCCACCACACTTACCTTAAACTTTTAATATATAATATATAATAATATCTGACCCAGTACTATCTGAAAATGCCAATAAAATGTTAATCATAAAAAGAAAATATCTGACCAAGTAAATTACTGTGACAGAAGTGTTCTCATTATTTTTCACATCAGATTATTCAACTAAACCAAAGGGTAAATGTGTCTTAGAAAGCTGGAGGCAGGCACCTATTGAAGTGGCCACTGAAGAAATTAATTGTGGTGTTACATTTGTAAAGACAGTACTGTTAGTTGTTTGGGGAGGTGCTCCACAATGCGGGTGAGGAGGCCCTTGGTGGGCTTCTCACAGCAGAGCAGGACTAGGTTGACATTCTTGTCCCCACGAAGCAGCAAGCCTTTGGCCAGTACTCCAACCCTCATCACTCCCTTCAGGGCTCTAGACAGTTGTACAAGAAGCAACACAATCAACAATTAAATGTTATTATGAGAAGCAAAATACATCCAAACACCAAATTTTGTTTCAATTAACAATGTATATTATAACTTGAAAGAGGGAAAGAGATACTTAATTAGAAACACACTCACACTAATGTGTTTGGAGGAAAAGTTAAAGAAGAGCAATACAACCTGCACTTCTGCAGTTAGCTATATTTATCCAACTTCATGTCTGATCTAATCTACACAATGCAGGGACAGGTGTGCAGGACTCTGTTTTAGAGCAAAGCTTTTGTTTGAAATGTATCTTTATGCACAGGAAGGCTAACCATTTAACCAACCTTACTGCATTCAGTAGACAATCTCAAAAGTACAGGCAGCCCAGATGTAAACTCCACCACTATGGGATTAATAAAGTCTTACTTTATCTTATCAGATGACACACCTGTCTTTAGAGGGTTCTTTCTCCTCTTTGTCCTCGTCCTTGGCCTTGTCCTGGTCTGTAATTATATCTGAGACCAGTTTGAGGGCACGTTCTGTGATGGACACGATTTTCTGGATAGACTGGAGCTCATCTTCTGAGGGGTAGATGGCTGCATGCTTGGTCATTACATAGCGGTCATCTGAAGAATCAGGCCGACGTGGAGGCTGAAAGATACCAAAGTTCCAAACAGCAAGACTACTTTAAATGGACATGTTTTGATAATGACATCACACTCCAGTGTCTTGTTGAGATTAAGTGCATAAAACCTAAACGCAAACAGCTGTAACAAAGACACACATTTACACATAAACAAAGACAGCCTACGGGAATTTATGTTTGAGTAGCCAGGAAAGCCACTGTGTTTTGTTGCTTTGATGGAGAAATACCTGTCGATGCTTTTTATCTCAATCTAAGCAGACAAAAAAATACCAATCATCTATTGTAAGTTAATGATGTAACTTTAGCTAGCTTGTAGTACAGCTCAAAGGATCTTGCAGTTTTCAATAAAAATGCAAAGGACTGTGTAAAGAAATGGGAAACTGTCATATAACCAACCAGCTTCAGAGACACGAAAAGAAGAAGAAGCTAGCTTGCATGTGTTTGTATCCTATTTTGCTTACTTTTTTCTAGCTATTTTGTCAATTGCTACTTAATCATGCTGTGTGTATGTACAAACACTTCCTGTAGATTGTGATATTTGGTATTACAGGCAGAAGATATCTTATTAATGTATCAACACCTTGTTTCCTACGCCGTGTAGAGCTTGATATATTTTGTTCTTTTTGTGATGCATGTCTTTGGAGAATGTGGGTTTGAATCTGTGTTCCTTGCCTTTGTGGAGGTTGTTTTATGTCAGACTAAAACCTAATTAAACCAACCCAGAGAAAAGGTTCAATGGCCTCTAAACACGATAAGATTCACATGCATTATGTCAGGGTGTCTACAGGTAGAGACCTTTTTCTAATACAATTCTTAACAGAATTTAGGACTAATTTTTAGGATAGTCTTTTTCTTATTCATGCAGTGCAGGTAGTAGTATACAATAGTATATATGTAGTCGTGTGCAGAAGAAGCTTTTATGCAGGACTATGGTCATGAGAGTGAGACAGATTAATCTACAATAGATCTAATCTATTTTGTCAACAGGTAAGTGTAGGTAAAAAGACAGTATTAGGTAGGCATGTGCCATATCATCTAATTCACAATAATACCAGTTTAATTCTTAACATCATATGAAAAATTTATATTGTGATACTCGTGATACTTCGACTTGTTGACATATTGACGTCATACTGTTACCCAGGGCACCAACAAGCATGGCTGAAAGCGAAATCATTACCGACTCCGCGGTGGTTCCATAAAGAGGAGCAGCTTCAGTAGTGTAGAATAAACTGTGGCATCGTTAGGCCTGGGCGTCCTGAATATTTTAAGAACAGCCCCAGACTTCTCAGACTCTTTTAGCGACTTCCCGCTCAGAGGGAACTTATTCAGCAGCTCCTCTGGCAGCACCACAGCATCTCTCCCTCTCCTCTCTCGCCATGAACACACAGGAGTCAAGTGATTTTGCTCAACAAAAACTACATATATCAATAGTTATTGTACCATAACAGCCTGTAATGGGTTACAGTGGGATGATTGGAGGAGAAATGGCAAAGCATACAGGTCCAGGTGGGGGAAAAAAAAACAACTCAATCATTTTTGCTAAAGGAGAAGGAAATCGCCAATTAAATTATATAGAAAGATCCCAGGGTATTTTTTTTTTGTATTTGGAAACTGTTTAATTTGTGGTAGATTTTATTTAGTTGTACTATTAACATTGCATACAGAATTTGAATCTCACTGAGTTACTGTTGTTGTTTTTGTTTGGTTTTTATTGAATATTTGAAGGCAAACTGTCAGGTTAACATGTAAAACTATATCACTTATTTTGTTGCAATTCTAATTTTTAAATTAGGAATACTTTTTTTTATTCATTAACTTGTCATACCGTCAAGAATATCGTTATCCCAAAAATACCCTGAAATATTGTGATGTTATTTTAAGGCCATATCGCCCCCCCTCGTATTAGGGTTCAGTGGAAGGTTTTAAGATGTGAGAGAGCTTAACTTATTTTGACCAAAAGAAATTGAAAGATTGGATCAATGAAATGAGATAAAATGCATGTGGCATTTAAGAACTCACAAACTGAATTTAATACATTTTCAGTCTTTTAAAAAGGACCTGCAGATGCCCCATATGCTTCTCAAAACTCTAGGCCTACTTGTGTGTGATGAAAAATAAAGGCCTGATACAGAAACAGGATTCCTGTTCTCTACATAAGACAAAACGCACCTTTATGATGCATGGCGTGCTTCTGTGATGCTACTACTGGATCAGTTTTTTTGGTGGCAAATCTTACGTACAGTGTCCTCTCCCATTCGTGTAAGTAGATGGATTTAACAAAGCTCAAGAGGGGGAAAATGCCAAAGCAAACTCTTCTGACAATGATGTGGTCTGTGGGTATTAACAGAGTAGTAAAGTAATAGTTTGTAATGTCACCAGGGAGCAACTATTACCAACTCCAGTAAGTAAAATGTAGAGTGTTACTAACTTATGGTCTCAGCAATTTACTGAGCCACACTGCGTAGGCACAATCATAAGACCTTACCACAGGACCCTGGGGCTGCAAGCCAGGCATCCCCGGCCGGACTCCTAGTAGACCAGGAGGGCCCATAGGCCCCTGTGGATACCCTCCGTCTGGTATACGGCGTCGGTCATCCCAGTGATGCTGCTCCTCTTCCATACGTCTCCAGTACATGTCTTCTTCATAACGCCTGAACATAAAACCACAGCTGGTATCCATCCCTGTTTTTTTGTTTTTTTTTTGGCTTTAACGTTTAATTTGACAGGATAGCTTCAGAGTGATGCCTTCTGCCTTGTAGGGAACCTCCTGCATTCATTATATGCCATCAATTATGCAGTTCTGTCCTTTCATTTTTTTTATCCATCTGAACATAACCAGAATCAGAATCCTGTTTATTACCAAGTAGGTTTTTACATACAAGAAATTTTGCTATGGTATTTTGGTACATAACATTAACATAGTAAGAAACAATAGCCCCGTTTCCACCAAACATTTTCGGTATCAATCAATTCAATCAATTTTATTTATAAAGCCCAATATCACAAATCACAATTTGCCTCACAGGGCTTTACAGCATACGACATCCCTCTGTCCTTATGACCCTCGCAGCGGATAAGGAAAAACTCCCCAAANATCAATTCAACAATTTTATTTATAAAGCCCAATATCACAAATCACAATTTGCCTCACAGGGCTTTACAGCATACGACATCCCTCTGTCCTTATGACCCTCGCAGCGGATAAGGAAAAACTCCCCAAAAAAAAAAAAAAAAAAACCCTTTAACGGGGAAAGGTATGGTACCTTTGGAACCGAAAGTACCCTTCAGACATGCAGACATGGCACAGAAACCCTAGCATTTCCACTGCAAACCATATCTCTAAATGTGGGTGGGGTTGTTGTCACTCACTGCTCCGTCCAGCACTCACTGTATTTCCTCATTATCGGTGACACAGAGGAAAGTCTGCACCTCGCTTATTGTCCAAAGAACGAGACTGCACGCCAACATTTACAGAACAAAATAGCTCAAAACAAAACAGGCTGCAGTGAGAGTCTCTCTCCATGGGATATATAAAAATACCGGGTTTGTACATTTAGTCCTTCTCAGGCAAGCTCAGGGGTATAGTGTTGAGTTGGCCGAACGCTATGCAACCCTTTTCTTTTCTCCGAGTGAGGATTAGAATATATGCAGTTTACACAACCCGTCCGAAATTAATACATATAAACGCTTGAAGATCCACTTATTGCTAAAAGTGTATGTAAAAACCAAAGTAATGGTCCAAGTTGTAATATAGAATGTTTAAGGTGTGTTGATTGAGTCACGTCGTCAGCTCGTGCATTGAGTAACATTACGAGTTAATGTTCCACCTTAAAAATCCGGCAGTCGGCCCACTGAATGAAGTTATTTTTTCTCCAACTCTGGCTGCTGCAAGAGGCAGCAAAACATCCTTTCACTGCATATTTATAGTTTATTAATTAAACTCTCCACGATATGAACAGTGGCTTCTCCCTGATAACCAGCCACAACTCAGCCCTGAGCAGAGTGACCGTCCGCTATTAACCAATCAACGGACTGTAGTTTTCACAGCTCCACTTTTTAGTACCAGATCTTTGTGCTAGGTACCCCTTCAAAAATGGTAATGCTTAGGAACGGTTCCATCTGTACTATCCACAACTTTTCGCAGTAGAAACGCACCAAACTGAAGCGTACCGTACCGTACTGCTCGATGGAAACGGGGTTAACGAAGCCTAGAAGTTGTTCTGAGCCTTACTGATACTGAAACTGATAACTGAACTTTGATAACCACAGTATTCTCCCTCCAAAGTATTCCTGCATCAGAGGCAGGCAACAGCCCAAGATAGTGTGAATACATCTCTATTTATATACTGTATCTCTCCTCAACAACCATTAATAAGAAATGACCATAATCATACCGCATCTCCATTCTCCAGCGCTCCTCCTCCTCTCTCCTTCTCCAGTACTCCTCTTTCTGCATCTGCTTTCTCATCTTCTCTTCCTGGATCTTTCTTGCTCGGATGCTTGGCTTGACCTCCACCTGCAGATCTGGGTTCACCTTCTTCTACAAAACAAACCATTAAAAAAGCTTTTATTGTGTAATAAAGAAATAAGAAAACTCCATTCAGAGATATAGTGGAATTGCTGTCAGTTATCACAAGGGTAGTCATTAATAAAAGGTAAAGTGTTGATTTAATTATACTGCAGGCTCCAATATTTATCAAGTATCTCAGTCATCTCTAGACATTTAGCATAAAGTTTGACTAGGACTTTCACCTGGGCAGCTGAGGCTAAGAGGTATAGCGGATCATCCACTAACCAGAAGACCAGCTGTTCAATCTCCAGCTCCTCCGGCATGCATGTCGAGGCATCCCTGGGCAAGATACCGAACCCCAAATTGCTCCCGATGGCTGTTCCATCAGTGTGTGTGTGTGTGTGTGTGTGTGTGTGTGTGTGTTAAAAACTGACAAGCAGGTGGCACCTTTTAAGACAGCCTAGGCCACAGCGTATGAATGCTGTTGTGAGTGGGTGAATGCCACTCGTAATGTAAAACACGCTTTGTCCGGTCGAAAGACTAGAAAGGTGCTATACAACTGCAGGTCCGTCCCACCTTAGAGTAAAGGAATAGTTTAACCCTTAGGGCCTTTTTTGGGGTATTTTTACTGCCTTTACTTTTAAGCTCCTATCACAGTCATTATAAAGGCTACATACACATGCTATATCTTGTTTTGTTTTGTATTTTTCCCGGAACAATCTGGGCTATCCAGATTTGCCATCATTACATGTCCTTCTATGTACCTGTATTTTATATTATTTTTTATATCAATAAAGAAAAAAATCTGTGTTACTAAATTCTTACATTTTTACATGTATCTCACCATAGCAAGTTGGAAGTAGACATATTCTGCCATATATGAAGAGGGGAGACTCTCTGGAATCTGGTAATATAAGAACCATGATGGTGGGACATTCTGTCACTTCACAGTTGTCCAAAACATGTGGTTTGTGATGAACGGTTGCAGAGAAAATCCATAGAGAAGAACAGGTGTGAATTTGGATGCACTTCGTGTCATTCGGGCCCATAGGGTGAAGAAAGGTTCTGCTTTAAAAATAATGACAGCCAGGCAAACGTCTTTGATCCAGTACTGAATCAGCATCGTCAGTATGCCTGACATATATATATATTTTATAAGGCCTTTAGAGCAGATGTGTAGGTTCTTAACTAAATCAGTATTTGAGAAGATGTCTGCTCTCCTGGAACGTGACGCATCTGAGCCTCAGGTGCACCCTGAGACCTTGGTAGTACACAAGTTTTCCATGCCACCTTTGAAGGACCCAATACAATTTTTTTTCCAAGCTTTTGTCACTTCACAAAAGTAAAAGCAAGTTTCTTCTGTCTATAGAAACCATTATGTGTGCAAGTGTGACCTATGACTAATGACTTACTGCAACAGGTCAGTTAAGCGCCGCAGTCCTCAAGCACCATTTCTATGTTAAAAAAGAGTAATCACTTTACCCAGGCCTGAAATATAGGACCAAATATGCAACATTCTCATAATGTTACAGGAACACTTTACCCACATTCATTTTCACAAAAAAACCTTAGTACTTAGTCTGGCTTTGAAGAGAGCATAGAGGAGTTTCACTTTCAGTTTTAAATAGTAAATGCATGTGTTTTGGAAAGTGCTGATAAACAATTGGATAAATGAAACTTGGATTTTACTGCACGAGTTGTGTGAGAGTTTGTAAATGAATATTTTGTAATATTTCTGCTGTTTTTCCGTGGAGGCACGTCAGAAAAACAACATTTTCTTAATGAATTCAAAGTAACATGGCATGACCAACTGATATACAAACGTTCATTTTGTGGTTCAAGTATTGCTTTATTTTTCTGCTTTGGGAAACCTGATGAATGGAATGTAGTGTGTAATAAAATCCTGTGTAGCAGTAGGAGACATGTCAGCTACAAACCTTGTATTGCAGACGATGTCTGCGACCTTTTAGATGCATTTCCTTTGCATTTGGATCGTTGAAACTACATTCACACAGCTTACAGTGGAAGCGGATTACTTTGCCTTCATCGTTTCGAACCTAGAAAGGAGTTCCATGTATTACACTCAAGATTTAAATGCATTTCTGCTCAGTAAGTGTAGGTCGACTCTTGCCCATGTATTGGTCTGTCAATACTTACCTCCTCAACATAGTCATGACCAACCGGCTGGACGTCATTTTGCAGTGCAGCCAAGGCTGATGTGGACAGGGCATCTGAAACTTCAGTCTTGGTGTCATGAGACATCGCAGGCTTAGAAGTCTCCACTTTAGCCTCTTCCATCTTCACTGTGGTCTGTAATTTATTTCCACCTGCACAAATTACAATGTTGTTTAACCAAAGACCATTTACAGAGCTACTGTTAAACCTTTGTCTAAATATATCTACATAGAAATGTAATGTGACAAAGTTGGTAATGAGGGTCTGTGAGGAGTAATTCACACGGAAGGATTTCGTTCTGTGGTTGTCACAATTGTTAATATGGCTGACAGGACAAGCATGATAACCAGCACAAACAGTTTTATAACCAACAACTAATAACTTTAAGACTTTTGGGATTTATCAAATGGCTTTACAAGAGGACTTGTTTTCTTACCCAGAATAACTAGAATATGGAGACTTAAAAATAATGCCATTAGAGAATAAATAGATAGTTTAAAATTGTGACATCCTTGAACAGCAACAGAAAACATTGTATTGATACTCAAATCATCTAAGCGTGTCATTTAGATCACTGAGCACATCTGTAAACAATTTTTTCCTGTTTCCTGTCAAACATTTATAGAATTTGCATGTTTGTTCAATTTGATATACTTTTATTAATCCCCCCGAGGGGAAATTCAATTTTTCCACTCTTGCTGTCAATTACAAACAGGTCCGAACACACACATGCACAAACAGGACCTATACATGCCCTAAGTGGAGAGATGTCAGGGGCTGCCTTGGTCAGGCGCCATACACACACACACACACACACACACACACACACACACACACACACACACACATACATACATACACACACTTCTGATTCGAGGTGTCCCAAATACCAGATTTTTAATCAGCATCGAAGCTTCGGTGAGAATTATCTACGATTATTCGAAGCTTTGACAGGAGTAGGGGGGTTTGGACTTTTTCTTAACATTTGTTTAAGTCGATGCACCTAAAATTATTTCACAATTGGCCAATCTGATAACCTGCAGGTCACAGTAACATTAGCCATAATAGCTAGAAAAAAAGGAACACTTTGCAAGATGGCTAAGCTGTTAATGATAGTTTTCAGGAGATTTGCAAAGCTCATTGCAGATCTGTGGTATAGAAGTTTCCTTTGGTTTATCTGGCACTCCTTTTTTTTTGGGGGGGGGGGGTCATCTTGGTCAATTTTCAAACTATTCCAGATGCTTGACTTTTTTGACATCTTGCCATCATATCTGTACGCCTGTACACATATATGACACCTTGAGCACTTTGTCATGCTACTCATAGACAGCCACAATAAAAGCAGTAACTTATTTCCACCAAAACATTTTAATTTTATCAATTTAAGCCAAGTGTTGCACCTTCGGTGTGTGCTTACTAACCAACAAAATTGATCTTGGGGGTGTTGCCTTTTTTTCCAGCTGAGGCAGAGTTGGCAGCAGAGAGGTTGTTGGCTACTGGGTTCTTGACACCTGCCATACCACTGCTGACTATGTTGACAGGTTTCAGGTAGGGGGGGGTGGAGCTGGTAGCAGGGGAGGAGGAGGCATTCCCACACAGAGAGCTGGTGGTGCTGGAACTGCTCAGGGTAGCTGTGGTGGTTTTGCTGGGGGCAGCTGTGGTGGAGGACGATGTCTGAGAGACCATACTGGGCTCAGTAGAGGGAATAGGTTTACCAAGTTTGGTATGAAGTTTCACAACCTGGAGAAGAGAATTCAGAGCATTTTCAGCACGTTTTAGGTTTCCATTTAACACAATGACAACACAGACTATTGGTTCCAGACTATTTAATTCATTTAGGACTTGAAAATTATGTTTTGTTTTAATTACTGCAGGTTTTGTGGTTTGTGCACCTTATCTCCTTGTTTATATGTTGTCTTCTGTCCCTTTAATCTCCTTCTCTGTGGACTTTGCATGATCTTAAGGTGTCTATGCATTTGCTACCAAAGATTAGACATGCAGTTAAGTTAGTTAGCAACTTTTAACTGTGTAGGTGTGGATGTGAATGGTCGTCTGTCTGTCTGTCTGTCTCATCCAATGTGAGCGAAGATAAGTTCCAGCCCTGATATCACCACACAGGAGAAGAGGGTATAGATAATGAACAAACAGATAGATTTTAATGGGACTTCATGACTGCAACCACGAAAATGTTGCAACAAAAAAAAAGAATTATAAGAGTTTAGTGTTCTCCTCAATCCCAAGTTCAAATAGAGACAGAGCTGCACAAGAGGGTTGTCTTGTCTGTTGACTACCATTTAACAAGAGTTAATACTACCTCGAGCCCCCAGCTGATTCAGGGAAGATATTTAATGCTCCACTTAGATTCATACCTTCTGGTGCTTGGCTCCACGGATATGTGCGGCATAGGCATCAGCACCAGTGCAGGAGACATCGCAAAGTTCACAGCGAAGCTGGTTTTGAGCATTGCGGGCCAATACCCCTCCACCACTACCGCTGCTGGTGCTGCTCTGAGAAACCTTCAGAGCTGCTTCCTTCTTCTTGTGCTTCTGGCCTTCCAGATGCTCCTTGTAAGTCTTATGCATTCAATGTTTGGAGAAAAACAGAGCCATTAGTTGCACTGGTCGACCAGTATTTGTTTAGGACACTAATGATTTTATTACTGTATGTGATTTCTAGACAAAAAACCTAAAAACCTGACTTAATCTAAATGAATCCAAGGCTTTCTCTACTCAACTACATCAAGTAAATTAAACGTAACCATATTTTGTTTTTTAAACAAATTTACTCTGCTCATTTCATGTTCTCCGCAGGTCACACTTTTCACTCATATCACTGTATGTCAAGAGACAGCATTTCAACTGAGCACAATGGGGCATTTCAGACAGCTGATGTAGTGGATTAGGATGTATATACTCCAAATGGTGGAACTGTGGACTATATTGAACTCACCTGCGGGCCAGCACAGCTGATCTTACAGACATCACAATAGTGGATCTGAGGGGGTTTGGGTGGTTGCTTGGGCCGAAGCTGCTTACTCTGAAAGGGGGGTTTCTTGGTGAAAGTGTTCCCCGTCCACGCTGCTGTTGCTGCTACAGCGGCCACTGCTTGCTTCTGTTGCTGTTGTTGCTGGTAATAGCTGGAGGCTGCAGAGTAAACTGCTGCCTCATAGCCTGAGTATGAGGTACCTGTAAGATGATGAACACATAACATATATACACATATATATATACATACACATATCTATGTATCTATCTATCTATCTACACACATATATACATATACATATATGTGTATACATATATATATATATATACACATATATGTGTATATATGTGTGTGTGTGTGTGTGTGTGTGTGTGTGCTGCCCACTGCTTGTGTGCATGACTGTAACTGCATGATTATTTGAGGGTTTCCTAATGGCTCAAAACCTCTTGAAAGGGTATGAGCTGTATAATTTGTTCAAACAGTAAACCAATTGAATAAGAAGGTCAACGACTGAGTGTTTTTGGATTACAGGGATAATGATCATGCTGACAGACAAGGGCTTCCTTAACGCAGCTAAGAACAGCTTGTCTGCACTGAGATCTGCCTCACATTTACCTGCAATAGGAAAATCATGCATGTTTTCATGCTCTGATTCCTTCAAGCACACCATTCTAAATCTTTAAATCATCATGATGGTTATGATCAGGGTCTTATGACACAAGATAAATGTCTTATATGCTTGACAATGCCAATTTTTTTGGCCAAAACTGAGAGCTGTTAACCTTTTTATTGCAGTCAAAGTGGCCGTATGGCCCGCAGGCGCTTTCGGAAAGGTGCCAGGCTTTAATTGGTGAGCCAGTGATTTTCTGTTGTTGGGCCATTGATTTTTATTTGCATAGTTATTTGTTGACGGATACAAAGCCAGTGGCAGTCTATTGATCAAGCCTACAGAGGCTGCATTGAAAAGAGATGAGGCTGAGGGAAGAGTGAGGGATTAACCTTTAAATTAGAAAATGTAGACCAATATTAGTGAAGCCTAGCTTCATTGTGTTGTATGCATACTACTTACATGTTAACGCACCTTTTGGAAATAGTTAAGAGGGAATGTATTCAGTCAGATTATTTTATTAATTTTGTTTTTATATTATCTTAAAGAAAGGGTTTATTATTTTTCCTTGCTATCGTCTGCAGCATGACACTCCTGTGCATCCATATTGCCAATCCCCTATACTGTCTTCTTCTCTGCCCTTTGAGAGGCTCAGACTATATAAGACCCACCTTCTTTAAAGTTGGCAACCAATCAAAAGTGACAAATGATAGCCTCTGACTGTGGCATCTCAAAGGCTTGTCTTATAGGGACATAATTACGGGGCGAATAGCAGTAACCCATCTCGCTGCCTGCTTGTTTGCTTGCATGTGTGAAACTGGGTTGCTTGAGAAGTTGTAGCAAACATGGCATTTGTTTACATTAATTAATGACTCTTTGTTTAGTATTTTTAGTCTCCATTTTTGAGGCATATAATTGTTCATTTCTGCTGTGTTAAAAAAACTAAAACAGGTAGACAAATGGCTCTCATTAAGAATCTTGAAATGAAATGAAATTAATTGTTAATTTCATTTCATTTCAAGGTTCTTGAAATGAAATGACAAATTAACAGTGGATTGATTGTTTTAATTATATATTAAATATATAATTAAAACAATCAATCTGCTGTTAATTTGTCCCATTTTAAAAAAGGAACCAAAAGACACAAAACATCAGAGTGTTCATTCTCAAATATGACAGAAACACAACACTGAAAAAAGGTAATACATATTAAATCAGCACCTTGAGAATTGATGTAGTACAGAGCAGTAATACTCAAATGAAAGCCTGCAGGCCAAATCTGGCCCACGATAGGGTGCCAGTTGGCCCGCTGACACATTTTAGAATTCACAATGAAAATAAATTGTTTCACTATGGGGATTTTTTTTTGTAATTAGGGTGCCAAAGTGCATTAAAAAACATCAAAATAGAGGTTGTTTATTAAAAAAAAAAAGGTCAGCAGAGGAGCCACCAGACATCTGTTGAGGGGCGCAGGGATATTTTGAGCCCTGAATGTCCTCAGATCTTAGAAACACCCCTGCATACACCTAAGGCCTGTCCTACAAAGCCAGTTCAGCTTACTTAGGATATCGTTTTGTTATCTGGCTTGATTAACCCTAACATTGGCCATCTTGATAACTGGTAACACGAAGCTGGTCATCAATATCAACTAGTTCAGTCAGTTCTGGGTTTTCCCTTTCCAAAAGATGTAGAAACACTGGAAATCATTTCTAAATATGAAACATAGGCCAAGAATGAAAATACATGCAGATATTAGTACATATGAAATTAGTATAGAGGGAATATTTTTTGCTGTTTAGTTGAATGATGATGAAACTACTCTGACTATGTCATATGAAACACTTTACAGAAAATGCAGACTGTTTCTGCTACTGAAGTAAAGGGTGAAAAAGTAGCTTAGTTAAAAACTGATGAGGTTTATCTGACCGAAATGTAGCATTTTTAATAACAGGAGCCAATGAACAGTGTATGGATTAGATTAGACAGTTGTCTCATGTTATTTTGAGCTGCAGTCATGGAATCGGAGTGTAAAAATAGCAACGCTGTCAGCTATCTCAGCAGACTAAAATATATTTTGCATTAGTTAATACACTGCTAAAATAATGTGTTTAGTGTTGCAAATGATCTCTCCATATGTTAGATGCTCTGTTTTAAAAACAGTGGAAATACAGCCCTGAAACAATGAAATAATATATTGCTATAACAATATATAGGCAGAACCAGCCTCATAGTACTGAAAACCCAGAGTTAAACCTGAAGTTACCTCGCTTATTCCAAATCCTGTTTATAGTCCAGGCCTCCGACCTCCGCTGGGCTGCTGCGACTGTATTTGCCTCTTGGCAAAGATGAGTGAGGACAGCAAACGTCAAAAGGTTCAAGACAGGCAATTCATTTATTGTATATACTNTATATACACACACACACACACATATATACATATATACACACACACACACACACACACACACACACACACATATATATATATATATATATATACAAACACACAAACACACACACAAAATTAACCCAAAGAGACACAAAATGACAAAGACACAAAATTAACCCAAAATTGTATTCAAAAGGGACAATAGAACCACAGAGACACAAAATGATTAAAAAAAGACTCTTTATAACCTCAAAGAGACACAAAATGACNTGTGTGTGTGTGTGTGTGTGTGTGTGTGTGTGTGTGCGTGTGCGTGTGTGTGTAAAACAGCTTCCTGGTTTACCAGAACAATCTTTGGTACAATTTCAAGCCGAATTCACTTTGGTTGCCAAAGCTTACCAGAGTATGTGACAGCATTTGTGCTGTAGGTTGGGCTTTGGGAGTAAGAAGGGACCACAGAGGCAGCAGCAGCCACAGGCTGGACAGTGGAGGTCACTGGGTAGATGGAGAAAGTGGATGAGGCTGGACTGGGAGCAGCTGGCTTTATGACAGTCACCTGTCGAGTTTGCTGGCTCTGAGTGTATGATGTTACCCCCTGACTGTATCCTGGTTTGGGAGCTAGAAAACACAAAAGTGGAAAACATACCTCTCAAAATCATTTTTGTTAATGTATAGCAAACTGTTGAACAAGTACTGTTAATTAACCTTGATCAGAACCTTAATCAGCCTTGGCTGTGGGACAGTTGTCTGTTAGCTTGACTGTGCTTGTTGGGTTAGTCCCTGGGTGTCTAGCTCATATGGCAAATACAAATGAGCAACCAGAACTGTAGGAGCTTTCAATGTCACGTAAATCTATTGAAAACCGAAGAGGGTAAGTTGCAGTTAACACAGCTTTCACACATGTGCTTTTTGCACCTAAAGATTTTCGTATCAGACATCATTTGATCACCATTTATGCTTTAGATTTTTTCTGCGACAGCCATTCAATGTATTTACATACAGTAACTACCTCTCTATATAATATATATTTGCCTCTTCTTACATTGTTGACTGCTGCTTTCTAACTGTCCATGTTTCCAGATGGTTCTGATAATCCATGATTTCGGTTGTGGGATGATTTAACTGTAGTTTTGGGTACAGTTGCTTCTGTTGGTTTACAATTTAAATCCACCACAGACTCAGTGATGTTGTCATTGGTGATATCGATGATGGTGTTCTGGAGGATGCTTAAAACTCTGATTTAAGTGTAAATGCACTGTACTGCACTGCTGAAAAACTTAAAGCTGAACTACATTAACGAACTAGGGGCTGAAAGACATTGCTTAAAAAGATGAAAGATAGATTAATGCTGTCAAAAGTGGTAGCAAAAATCCAAAATGGAGTAGATCAAAAATTATTTTTTTGTTCACTGCATTTATTGAAAAAAATTAACAATGTCACCATCTGGAGGCTTTTATGCTGAAAACACAGCTGCATCCAGCTCCCCTCTGTAATGTCCTGTCACCATCTTGGTCCTTTGTTTTGAAAATCCAGTTAACACCAAAGCCACCACTGTGTGCTCCTGTGACCTGGTTGGTGCATTAACTGAGGAAGCTAAGAAATGAAAGACATTGCGAGAAAAGCTGGAAGCTACAAGGCAATACTGTGAATATTTTTAGAAAAAGTCTAAAATGTAGAGAAAAAACATAATAATAGCAGAAGACAGACAGACAGACACAAGGAGAAAGATACAGACAAATAGGGAGAGACAGAGACACAGACAGACCAATGAACCAATCAGAAACAGCCAGGAAGTGATGGAGGTCTCATCAGTGTCACAAACACAAGTGCAGAAAATGTGTGGGAATGCTGAAAGATTTTCAGATATTTTTTTTTTTTTTTTTTTAAATGTGAGCTTGTTTGGTCCTGTTGAGTCATTTCTGACAGAGTAGTAGTAGTGGTTAATATTCCAGCTTTCTGTGTATTGCAGTGCACACAAGGATGCAGCGGGGTGGCAAAATGTGATGTTAAAATAGGGCTCAGACATTGATCAAAAGCATAGATAAATTTATGACCAAATACAAGATTCAGATGTTCAGTCGAGGTGCTTTGTGGCAAGTAGCAGACACACACAAGCCTGTGATGACGTGGACGGTAACAAGCACTTTAGCAATACTCCCATGGCAATGTAGCTGGTTATGCTGTTGCATTCTTGCTCGTAGCGGCACTGTTTTCTGTACATGTTAATTCAAACATGCCTGGCTTTGGTGAACTGGCATAACTACCAGGAATGGAAATCGATTCAAAAGAGAAAGCCTATTCAAGTGGGTGGGTCAAAAAAGAGGGACTGTAAATACAGACAGGAGGGTGAAACTAAAAGTTTACTTTGATGAGGTAGTTATTCAATGCAATCAAGTGTAATGCTGTGGTTTATCAGTTAAGTGTATGGAACTACACTACAAACTGGAATCTCTGCTGATGGTAAGATGCATGGTGACATACTGCCTCTCATGAATGGGTCCAACTCGGGTCCAACTTGTGATTAGTAAATTAGTGTCATATATCTGTTATTTCAAAGTGGTATAACTGACTGAAAATGAATTGAGTGTGTACTTAGCATACCTGTCTGGTAGTAGGAATCAGCCACGCTGGGTTGTGGCTGTGCAGCAGCGACCGCTGCTGTAGCAGCGGGCTGTTGGTAGTACTGCTTACTGTCATAAGCTACAGCAGGAGCTGTGGATCGGACATAGGAGTAGGAGTCCTACAAAGGAAAACAGTAAAACAGAGTTGCAGGTTTAGTGGTTCAATTCCTTGCTCTCCCCCGTCCACATGTCCAGAGTCCTTAGTAAAGACACTAAACCCCAAATTGCTCCAAATGCTACCATCAGTGTAAGTGTGTGCTTGGATGGTTAAATGAGAGGCAAGGGTAGGAATAACGGGGCAACAGGAAATTCTGTCCATTTACCATGTATAGCCAGTGAATTACACAAAACAAAAAGTCACCATTCAATGTGATTCTGTACCACTTGTAGACTCTCTCCTGTGGAAATGTACATTTATCATGTGAGCTATAGAGTACAGGTAGTTTCGACACCACCCAAACATTTATTACCCAACCTATTTATTCGCAGGGAAGTTACATTTAGTGGGACATATGAGGAGCATAGACTATGGACACTCTTTGGTGGGAGAAAATTGTGGAGCAACTACTTTGCACAGATGCAAAACTAGAAATTTATAGCATTTTACAATGTGACATAATAATGCCACTTTCATGCTTCCCACAGTTTAACACAAGTGATAATCAAACTGTAGTATTCAAACCATCCCTTCATTTTTTTCACATTTTGTTATGTTGCAGCCTTATGATGAAAAAATTTGTAAAACTATATCTCCTGCCATATATCTACACTCAATACTGCTATGGGTGTGGCAGTATTTTGATGTGTGTCTAGTTATTTTCTGTGTCTGGTATGGCTATGTTCTCTGTGTGTGTGTGTGTGTGTGTGTGTGTGTGTGTGTGTGTGTGTGTGTGTAATCTGTCATGGGAGGATCTCTGTCCTGTTGTCCGGTCTGAGAGTATCAGCTGCTGACTCGCTCTAAAATCAAAGTCTGCTGTTTAAAATCCTGGGCTTCCAAATCCAGCTTCCAAACCATGACTGTTTCTGTATCAAACCTGTTAGGTTTTGTAAGGCTATCAGTGCTTTAGTGGCCTCCTGAGTATTTCAGTGTGACCTTAGGGTTATCTTAAGGTTATCTCTGAGAAATATGGCTTAAAATAATATTGGAATATATTTAGGCAATATCGCAATACACAATATATTGTGATATCCATAGTACTGTAGACTACATAAATACATTATTAAATGAACTAGAGTAACAATAAAGTTAAAGGGAAATTTCGGTTTATTTCAACCCGTCTCCTATCGTCCTAAATTTGTTTCAAGTCACTAGTGACATAGAAATAATAGTTAGCATGTTAGCCTTTAGCCTAGATACAGCCGTAGCGTCAGACCTGTTAAAACGTAATTGAACGGGTATCCTTTCAAGTGCAAAGTTAGTCCACTAAACAACCTTTTTCTCCACAAAGACCGCCTCATATCGTTAGGATAAATGTCAGAGAACATATAGAAAACGACATGTAAACGTGTTGTCTTACCTTACCGGTGTGGTGCCATGTTTGTTGTTTACCATTTAGCTAAGGCTGCAACCAGTCCCATTCCTTGCAAATGAGATATTCCTCTTCTGTGGGCATTGGGGTACAGCATTCACAGGTAACATTACACCACCAATCTCCAGAGCTAAAGCCTTCCAGCAGCCATTCCTCCTCTGTCGTCCTCTATCTGTTGTGCCTCCCTCTCTCTCCTCCTCCATTCTTCAATTTCACGAAGCTCTTCGTCAGTGTATTCTGGCTCAAATAAATAAGGGCGGCCATCAAACTCTGCAAAATCAAATTCCTCCTCCACAAAGTCGAAGTCTGGCAAAAAGTCAGCCATTATTCTATGTCTTTCATAAAATAAATGAATGAACTTTTCAGGCTACTGTCCGGTTCTGCCTTCCAGCTGTTGCTGCTTGTTCTCGTGATATTTCAGGCACGGTATGAGATCGCTGCTTGTTCTCGCGATATTTTGGCTGCGCTTTGGAAAGCAGAGCTAAATGGTAAACAAACATGGCAGCACACCGGTTAGGTAAGACAACACGTTCACATGTCGTTTTCTATATGTTCTCTGACATTTATCCTAACGATATGAGGCGGTCTTCGTGGAAAAAAGCTTGTTTAGTGGACTAACTTTGCACTTGAAGTATGCCCTTTCACTTACGTTTTAACAGGTCTGACGCTACTATGCGCCCCGGCCAGGGGCGAAAATCCCATTTCATAGTTGGGGGGACAATAAACAGTAAGATTTTAGAGAATAATTCC
>NC_065513.1:3246902-3248985 GCF_006386435.1 Epinephelus moara
AGGCTAACGGCTAACATGCTAACTATTATTTCTATGTCACTAGTGACTTGAAACAAATTTAGGACGATAGGAGACGGGTTGAAATAAACCGAAATTTCCCTTTAAATAAAGTAGCTACTGTCATAATTGACCTATGGCTAAGCCACGCCCCCCTCCACTCACTTGGCGCTATGGCAGGTGTCACAGTACACGGCATTTCACAGGAGGCAAGTGATAATTTTTGGGGACATAACGATCAGATGTCATTGAGAAGTTACCAAAAGGGCCTAAACTATGCATTGGAGGGATATATTTATCATTTTATTGTTGAGAAGGTCAATGAAAAGCTTAAATTACAAGCCAAAATTTACACAGCAGGGGTTAAAGCAAGAAAAAATTTTGTGCCTGAAATGTGGAGCACGGAAGATTTGTATGCCTGAAATCTTTTCCGGAGCGGGGGGCTTGGTGTTGTGGTCACAACATGAATAGAAATGTATGTGTTGCAAAGGAACGTGTTTATTATCAAAACGAACAAAAGTTGCAAAGGAACGTGTTTATTATCAAAACGAACAAAAAAAATTATAGCTTTAGTAGTTACTTTTCAGATTAAACTTTTATAGCATAATGAGTTTATAAATAAAGATTAAACTTTCAGTGGTTACCAGACTTTTTGACTTATAGCTCCTACATCTCTTTTTTGCCTTGGTGCCAGGGCAGGAATTTCACGAGGGCCAAGAGGGTCATGACCCTCGTGCCCTCCTCATTTGGCCCTGTGCCCTTGAAAAAAATATCTGCCTTAAGGCCACAGTGGCCTTGATGCCCCGCCCGCACTGCCCCAGGTGATTTTGCGGTTTTCTGCTCTGCCTCTTTCCTGTCAACACGGCTTTGACACCTGCGTCTTGAGAAAAAAATAATGCGATGACATTCTGGAGTCTTATTGAGCAACATCAAATGAGACGATGCGTACATCACCAGTGGGGGGTTTGATTCAAGCCTGGCATGAACCGCTCGGACGGGCTGTAACGACAGTTTGACACCAATCTATCACCGGCCAACCAGGAGACTTCATCAAACGCCCGGGCAGGGATCGGTACCGAGACCCGGTATTAAACAACCCAATGCAAGTTTAATCAACACTGTAATAATAGTAAGCTCCGCCATTATCGGCGTTACTTTTTAAAGTTTCGGTTTCATCATCATTCTGCAGCCTCTCTCCTGCTCTCTGCATGTCACCCCTCACAGCGCGCACACACACACAGACACACAAACTCAACAGCAGAGAGGCCACAGTGCAGATGAAGGGAATATAACGTCAAGATTACTCTTGTTGACGACAACTACGCTTGTTAATGTGAGTAAGTACAATAAAACCTCTGCCAGCCAAGCCAATACTTTATCAATACATGTGATCAGCATGTAGAAAGCCATATTTTAATCTGCTCTGTCCACAGTCTCTCATTCACCGCTATTATGATTTTTGATCGCGGTCGACACAAGCACATTGCACTCGCGGTGCTAACAGCAAAGTGTTAAAGACAAACTAAAATGAAAGCTGTCTGTATGTAGGCTAACACTTTATCTGAACGTGTACCTGAGGCAGCCGACCTGCGAGTGTCCTCAGTAGAGGGGGGACAGAGAGCAGGATGAATGACTGATAATGATGTTTGTCTTCATGCTGAGATAACATGACTTTGTTCACTCAGTATTGTGATGCCAGGAGGAATATTTATATTCCAGTGAGATATTATTGGGTTTTAAATAGTGACTTTGTTGTTGTAAACGTGACTGTTGCTGCCATGGACTGTATAAAACTATGTCCTGTGTAACTGACCTATAAGGAAAGCATCAGGAGGTGAGGCGTGTGCATGTGTGTGTGCGTGTGTGGAGGAGAGGAGAGAGGGAGATGCTGGTAGAGAGATAGTGTGTGTTATTAGATAGTGTTAATGTCACTTATTATGCTTCTGTGCATTGATAGCTCTCTTTTAGTCTGTTTCTGCATTATGTTGAGGAGGGCCATGTCTGTGTGTGTGTGTGTGTGTGTGTATATATATATATATATATATATATATATATATATATATATATATATATATATATATATATA
>NC_065513.1:3251975-3262613 GCF_006386435.1 Epinephelus moara
TTAGTGCTATGAAATAAATCACATTATTACTTATTATACTCATTATTATTACTTGAGCTTGTTTTATTTATTCATTTCACAGATAGTTATACATCCTTAGTCCTTAAATTAAATTCATTATGGACGTGGACTTAAAATCATTGTTTTACTGTATGGCCTCGCTGCCCTGGCTTTTGGCCTTTGTGCCCTCAAAAAATTGACAACGTGAAAGGCCAAGTGGCCTTGCCCCTAAAATGACGAAATTCCAGGCCTGCTTTGTGCTATTTATTTTTAGAAGCTAAATCATTTAGGCTGTTTGCAAAATTGTATCGCACTTGATGTGAATTAAACCGGCAGTTACGTCGAAATTTCGCCTCTGGGCAAGCATGTCATCATTGAAATGGATCATATAATGTTGTGGTGGTTACTTTAAAACTTCAGCATAGAGGATTTTTATTGCAACTTTCGTTTCTGTCTGGTTTCTGTTCTCTTACCTTCAAAATTACCGCTGGCTTACCCGTCTGTGCTCTGTGTCTCAATGTGACATGATGTGAAATCATGCACAGGCATCAGTGTTGATTGGCTATCACTTGTGCCGTGTAACCAGTCAGAGGGGGCTGTAGGCGGGACATTGTTACAAGCCCAGTGCAGTTCAGCCTCGCATCACCAGGCTCTTTACATGAAGAGCCTGGTTTCTATTCACTCTGAATTTTGTCTGGATTCTGGTTCCGGTCTAGAGAGCGGATCCGGAATTCACCAAGTAAACGACAACAGACAACTGAAATAGACAATAACTTGTAATACAATTAAATACAATAAAAGAAAAGGTTAACTTAATGGCTTGGGACTTTTCTTGTAAATTATATTCTTTAAATTAAAAGTTTCACCGCATTTTTATTAGCTTGGTGCTTTTGGTGCTTTTATTTTGACGGAAAGGCACATCCATCGAATTCCGGATCCTGTCTCTCTCGCCCTGGTTTTGGTTGCTTAACAAAACGGCCCCAGACTAGTGCAGTGGGGACTGCGGGCAGGGAGGGAGACGGCTGTATCAGGGCCAAAGGAGCAAGTTTTAAAATACATTTATTTGATCAGTTATCGATGAAAAAACGTCCGATGCCGATTATGGTAAACAGCAGGTTGTGTTTACTCGCATACTGTGCGCCTAAATAATTTTCCCGGTTCGCACATATATATATTTTTAGGGGCAAATGCGAGTAAAATGCTCGCACTGTAGAGCACTTCTGCTCGTGCTGGACAGAAACTTCGCCACGCCAGAAATCCGGTGTTCTGACGATTTCTGATGCTTTGTTGAAAATTGCTACCGCTGCATAAACCGATAGGTCTGTCTATCGATTCACGCTACTCTATCAAAAAATGCAACTTTATGGTTTTCTATCTGTATATACAATAAAGGCATAAAATAAGTGTTTTCTTTTCTCATTTGTCTAATGTACAAAAAGGGTAATGAAATTAATATTTCATGGGTAGTGTATTTTGATGGATGAAATACTTGGCATCAAATAATGCTCCCACTAATCAATGCATTCATGTAAGTATACTAATTACCTCACTGCCACTGTAGGATTAATGGCAGCATATTTAGACATACCATTTTAACATATTTAATTCAATATCTCAGGGGTAGCATATTTTGATAGTCCAATAACATCCTATCAAATAATGCTCCCGCTACTCAATGCATTGATGTAAGACTACGAATCACCTCACTGCCACTGTAGGATTAATGGCAGCATATTTAGACATACCATTTTTTTAATCAATATTTCAGGGGTAGCATATTTTGGACTTAACACATGCAAGTCAAGTGCTTACCGATAATACGACACAGTACATGCAATTATTTAATATTTAAATTCAAAAGCAAAGCCAGAGTGCAATCTACATGCTAACTTAACTTCTTAAATAGGCCAAAAGCGCAAAGAAAATGGATTTTGAGGATGTTACTCACCGTTAACAACAGCGTGGACTGACGAGTAGCAAAAATTTATGGGCGTGGAAACGAAACTTGGAAAATCGGCTCTGCGCATGCGCAGAACCACAAAGCAGCACTTCTTGACAGGTAGGGGAAATCGACAGAACACCAGCGCTGTGCCGGAGAACTTTAATCCCTGTCACAGCGTACGCTTGTGAACCGCATCTCGTTGCCGTCGCCATCAAAGACAACAAGTCAAAGTGCCACTGAAGTTAAGGTTTTTGGCTCAGAATATGAGAAAAGGATAACAGCCTTTTTACCATCTTTATCAAGAGTGTCTCTCCGTTAATTTGGTGCTACAGTATTTACACTGAACATAACATTTGCCAACCTTTGTTATCTCTGCGATTACAGATAATTTAATGAAGCTAAGTTCCAGAAGTTAACGTTAGCTTAACTAGAGCGCTGTGGACAACAGCTAACAATGATGTACGATCACCAAAGTACAAAAACTAGAACAAAATAGGCCAATGAACTCCCAGCAAACAAGGTGACATGATGAAAAACGCAGCTAGGAGCTAACGTCAGGCTAACTTTAGCTAACATTAGCTAGAGATGTTAAAGATAACTTTATATTTCTTTCCAGCAAAGTGACAATATGTTGCCTCAAACACAATGTTGACTTACCTTAAAGCAGATGTAGACATCATTGTTAATCTTATTCACGTTGAGCTGATGTTGTGGTCTAACGTTACCACACAACTTTATCCAAAAGAAGACACTTTTCTCAGTTGAGATGTGGTTTAAAGGGTAAAAAATACACCCCGTCAACCAGCCTCTCAGGATACCTTGTATCGGAGTTGCATGTACCCCATGCACACCCTTTGCCCATTTTTAAACTTCAAATCTCCGAAAAAGCTCATAAAACCAAACAAAACTGACTTTCTGTAATGCATTTCAATGAACATCCAGGCAGAGAATGTCCAAGTGTATGGGAATGGCTATACGCACTGTGATTGGCTCATAGCGTTTGAGGGCGGGACTTAGCCATAGGTCAATTAAGTTAAATAAATAACTGTTATAATAAAGTTAAATAAAATACTGTTATAGTTAAGTTCAATTACGTATTCTTATAATTAGATAAATCAAAGCAGAACCTCTGGTTCTTTTATTCTGAAGCACCCCAGCTCGCCTCGGACCGTAAGTGTTGACGTTTTTGCTGTGAACTTGAAGCTTGCGATTAGTTAGATGTTAGCAATTAGCACAAGTGTTGCCACTGCGTCTTTAAACTTGAGGATTTATTCACTGTGAGCTGGAAAAACACAACCAGCTCCCCAGTTCATATGTTAATAGTGGCACTGGTGCTCCATGGTCACTAAAAGTGACTAAATATTGTTATTATTATGATATTTGTTTGTTTCTTATATTTGCTTGTTTGTTGTAAAATGTTGAATTCTCTTGTACTTTGTATTTTATTCTGTATTCTACTCTGTAAGGCGACCTTGAGTGTCATGAAAGGCGCCCAGAAATAAAACGTTTTATTGTTATTATTATTATTATTATTATTATTATTATCATCATTATCATTATTAAATTCAAGGTCTTGAATCCTGCAGGCACAAAGTCACGCTTCCTCTACTCACTCTATCGTTAATCTCATTTAATTAAAAAGTTACTGCGGCGCCATTAAATGTGGCAATTTATTTACTGTGAGCTGGACATAAACAAACAGCTCTTTACTCCATATCAATAATATTCATAAGTGGCAGTTGATCTCCATGGTCGCAAAAACAGTAACTTTTTGGAGCCCTGCAGATGAGAAATACACCTCCCCTGCTATTGCTCAGGAAAAAGTGATCTGGATAGGCGAAGTAATGTGTGTGATGTGTCATGTTTGAGAGTCTCTTGTTGTGTGTTTGTCTGTGAGGGAGAGAGCCACAGGAGAGAGCGAGAGAACCTAAAGAGTCTCATGCCAGTGACTGACCGACTTGACCATTTATCATTTATACTGTATGCTCGCAAAATAAATATAGATTTGTATTTAAATATAATGTGGTACGGTTGGGCTGACATTTTATTTTGTATATTTTCTCCTGTTTCTGCTGTATCCTGGGGAGGCAGATTCAGTAATTGTCTTTTTGTTTGTTTAGTTAGTTGAGTTAGTACTTGTTGGCAAGACAGTTATTTTGTTTGGCCTTGGTTCACCCTGAGTTTTATTGCTTCAGTTTATTGTTACTTTAACAGGGGTGATAGCAAAAAAAAATAAAAAATCCTAAACCTGAAATTTTTATTCAGGTTGAGCCATGAGAAATGGGTCATCGTCATCTCATTCAGGCCGTGATAGGACTTTCTTGCCGCTTGTTGCAAACATCAATTTACATGAGCACAATGTGCAGAAACACGCACCCGGTTCCCTTAATTTTTTGCACCAGCTCTCAAAAGCCTTTCCGTCTATGCATCTCTCTTCTACCCACACCCAACGCCATTTACACAAACAACGCACATAAGGTAGGTTAACGGTAAAGACGGATCTGCCTTTCTTTACCAGCTTAAAGCAATACAATGTAGGATTGCTCTTTTTACCTCAAGGGGTCCCCCTACAGACAAAAACGGTATTGTCTGTTACAAGTGTCGCAAAAATCTTTCTGCGCGTGCATTTGTTGACAAGCCAACAAGTTGGCCATGTAATGCGCGATCATCATGTCTTCAGAACAGGTAAAGTAGCCTTATAGCATTTTGTACATACATGATTAGGCCGAAACTCAGAAATGAGTTGCTCTCTGCATGTCAGGGCTGACCACCTCCTCCTCCTCGCAGCGCACGCACGCACACACACACAGACACACAAACTCAGAGTGAAGTCAGACAGACAACAGCAAAGAGGCCGCGGTGCAGATGAAGGGAATATAACTTCAAGTTTACTCTAGTTGACGACAGCTACACTTGTTACTGTAAGTAAGTGCAATAAAACCTCTGCCAGCCAAGCCAATGCTTTATCAATACATGTGATCAGCATGTAGAAAGCCATATTTTAATCTGCTCTGTCCGCAGTCTCTCATTCACCGCTATTATGATTTACAATACAAGCACATCGCGCTCACCACAAAGACAAAACTAAAATGAAAGCTGTCTGTATGTAGGCTAACACTTCATCTTAAAATGTACCTGAGGCAGCCGTGTACAGCTCTTTGTAGGAGTGTGCGTTCAGTCACACATCAGATTTATGGCTTTTGATGACAACAAGCTCATTCTGGCCCTCATTATCTATCATAGTGGTAAAACTTTTTGCTGTGCTGGCTGCCTGCCCAAAAAAAAACACCCTGCTTGCAGGCCTATGATCAATTCATTTTTAGAAATTTGGAATTTCATATTTTAGAAAACAGAATAGGGGTTTTAGTATGAAAACACATTTTTCCATACTCTCTTTTTTCCAAACCTAAAAATTACTCAACTCAAATTCTATACTACATAGAAACTCTTTATACAAACCTACATCAGGTACCAAATGTGTAGCTTTTATTACAAAATACACTTACTGCCCACTAATAGATAGTGAATGAAGCAAAAGGAAACAGTGGAAAAATGTTTGCAAATACTTAACAGAATTACCTTTCTACTTGCCTAATAAAACCTATACTCACTCAAACAGAGATTATTAAGTGAATTACAAATTAAATCAAGTTCAATCTTAAAATTGACTTTGAAATTCTATACTTAGGTATGGAATTAATTGGTGGATTAATATATTCATGTATACATTCATTTGTATATTATTTTATTTCTATTGCTTAATTAAATATCAAATAATTAACTGTTTGAATGGTGTATAGATATAACCTGTGGTCACTGCAGATTATGACGGCAGAACATCTGGTCCCATCCCCCAACCTCAGAAATAAACATGTAAATCCAGTGCAACTACCAAGAATCAAAATGACAAAAACTAGATGTTAATACTTTATGTAATTTGTGTAGATGCCTTGAGGGGAAAAAAAGTTATAGTGTACCTGGTAGTTTTGCGAGGTGACCGGTGGTGGTGGTGGAGGGACTTCAGGCTGGCGCTGAGGGTAGCCGTAGTCCGTGGCAGCGTGGGTTGGCTGGTATCCTCCATAAGCTGCAGCAGTAGCAGCTGCTACAGCGACAGGGGCAGGCCTAGCTACGGCAACTGTGGCTGCAGTGGGAGCATAGGCCGCCGCCACAGTGTGTGCTGCCACAGGTGCTTGATGAACTGTGTAACTTGCCACTGTGGTGGGATGTGTGTATGCTACCCCGGCAGCTGGCTGCTGACTGGTAGGGCAACATAAAAGAGAAATGTTAAAGGTTAGCTGGCCATTTGCAACTTGTTGCTATTGCAGAAGTAGTTTTAATTCACATGTTGAAAGCATCACCTCTACAACAGAGAGCAGAGAGGGGTATATCATACATGATCAGGGTATGTCATGCCTTTACTTTGTGAAAGCAACTATGGGAGGGAGGAGACTCCCGCTGTGCAATCAATAGCCAGAGTATCATGAACTTAAATTAATAGACTGGGCTTTTATTAGCTTTAATTATTAGCTCTCTCTCTGAGATGTATCATTTAAAGTGTATCAATCAAAAGATCACTGACAGAAAAATGATGGCTTAAATGTAAGAATGATAATTTCAGAGATGTACCTTTGATTGAAATTTTACAGACTGCTGTGTAGACTGAAAAAAAAAAGACTAGAAAAGGCATTTCCTGTGGAAAAAAAGCTTGAAAAAGGTAAAAAGAATTGAAATGCATTGCTGAAAATAATATCAAATGTAATGCCTCAAACATTGTATAGCTCAAATGCATTGCATGCACTGCACTGCTCAAAAACTTGAAACTGAAACGTAAAACTAGCAGATGAATTGCATTACTGAAAGACCTAAGAGCTAAAAAACGATGCTAAAGAAGCTGAAAGCCAAACTGCAATACTGTCGAAGATGGAAGGTGACATGAAATGCCTGAAAAGGCAAAGGGAAGAAATGTTTTCAGCATTTCCCATACATAGGGTGTTCTTGACTGGCCTGCCAATGTAAATTAAAACTCTCCCAGGTACATAAAATCCAAATAATTTTTAATTAATTAATTTTATTTTTAATCAAGACACGCAATGGTCATTTCATAATTCATACAGACCAGAGGACCTTCAGTGGGGAAAAAAAAAACACAAGGTGCATTCCCGAAATGGTAAAGCACCATTATCACTGACATGAGCAAATACAGCATTTGCTGTCACAGCAGACATTACACTGAAAGACAAGAGGAATGTCTGTAGTAATATCCTACATGTTCCTGAATTCTGGTGTAACCAGTGGTCCCTGGGGACCTCCCTGCCACCCTTTACCAGGAAGCTGGTGCACTGAGCTTTAAGCCCCATAGTGCAGTTCAGTTCCGTACACGTTTTTTTCCATTTTAGGGCTGGGCACTACGACAAAATTTTCGTATCACATTTTTTAAAAAAAAATCATATCGGTTTCACGGTATCTGACGGTATTTGCTCGGGTTCGGCCCACTTGACATGCTGCTGTGTTGTGCTATGGCCTATTCAAGTGCTGGAATTTGTTATTTACGTGACAATGCCTGAATACAACACAGGCTCTGCTCCATTAGTGCCGTGCTCAGTTATAATTGTCTCGGAGTCGGGTCGGCTTCAGTCAGGAAAATGCAGCCCGAGCCGTGCTCTAGTCTGCTCACCTGTGTGTGTGTGTGTGTGTGTGTGTGTGTGTGTGTGTGTGTGTGTGTGTGTGTGTCAGAGGACAATTGTAAACGCCGGTGCACCGCTGCTAGTTGCATATAGGGGAAACACTGCTCTTTTTGGTATGAGTTCTTCTGGGTCATCGTGTACAGTTGCGTCGCTTTCAGGACTCTCTATACTCTCACTCTCACCGGCTCTAGCACGTCTGTGGTATGCAGCGGTGAAATGGGTCCCCGCTTAAACACTGCGCACATTCCAGACATTGTTTGGGCTATTCACCAGTATTGCGGTATATGAAAAATTCATATCATAACAAAATAAAATACCAGTTTTCGGTACGAACCGGTATACCGCACAGCCCTAGTTTCCATTGTAAAAAGTTGAGAATGGTACCAACAGAACCGTTCCCTACCATACCATACCCTACCATACCACAGATGCGATACTAAAAACGTGAAGCTGTGAACACTGCAGTCCATTAGCGGACAGTCACTCTTGCACAGGGCTAAATTGTGGCTGGTTCTAAAGCTTATGTAACCACTGTTCATACTGTGGCAAGTTCATACATTAGAACAGAACAGAACAGAACAGAATAGAATAGAATAGAATAGAATAGAAAGAACTTTAATCATCCCAAAGCAAATTCAGCTGTCCAGCAGCTCACAAAAGACAAAAAACAAAATAAAATACATTAAAATAAGTGGATAAATAGAGATTAACTTGAAATAGAATTGTCCATTACACTGTCCAGTCCAGTTGTGAAAATTTGTCAGTGTGTGTGTGACTGGATTCAGGACGTATTAAACAGTCTTATTGCCATAGGGACGAAGGATCTTCTGAAATGCTCTGTTCTGCAACGCACTGAGATGAGCCGACTGCTGCTGCTGCTCCTCTGCCGCTCCAGGGTGCTGTGGAGAGGGTGTCCATTATAGCTTTCAGTTTGTTTAGTGCGCCCCTCTCCACCACAGTTCTTAGTGGGTCCAGTCCAAGCACTGAGCCAGCTTTTTTAACCAGCCTGTCCAAACGCTTGATGTTTTTGTCTGTCAAGCTGCTCCCCAGCACACTGCAGCGTGCAAGTGCACTGGCCACTAGAGTTGGGTGGCATCCAAATTTTGTTACCATTAAACCTTCCCCACATTTTCCCGGGGTATACGGTATTACCGTGACTAATTAAGATCACTTTGAAGGGCTCAGAGGGAGTCGCCAAAATGTTGGCATGCGCCTATACCGTTCAGAAACAGAATAGCAAACATTACATAGGCCTAAGAATACTGAAAAATAACAAGAAAACATGTAACATTAACAACTTTCATTAATAAATATTTTAAAAAGTGAAAATACAGCAGTCAACCAAACAGAATGAAATAACAACAAATTGTCTGTGGGCTATAGTCCACTTCCAGTACAGTAATCGACACAAATCAATTAAATTAAAACACAGCCCTATAGCATCCAATACTTATAGGCTTATCAAATGATAAAAAAAAGTAACAATAAATAACAAAGGCAATAACGATAACGTGTGCTATACAGCGTATCCTGAGACCGCAACGGGTACTGTCCGTTAGTTTATTTTTAGAATCTATCAACATAAATCAAATTAAAAGCACAGCTCTACAGCATCCAGTACTAGGGCTCATCAAATAAGAAAAACAGAACAATAAATAACAAGGCATAACCAAAAATGGGCATCTATAATCCCATTCTGAGAACACAACAGGAAATACTGTTCATTGGTTTATTTTTAGAGCCTTCCTTTAGTTTGAAAAGTTCACCTTCTCCAAGTCCGAATTTTTCTGTCCGTCAGAACGGGCTACTCCTCATTCAAAATGAAATAAAAACAAACTATAATGATAACTATAGCAGCATCATATGCTTCAAAACTATTCAAGGTTTTTCGCCAGAAAAACCAGCATGTTTACTTTTTCCGGCTGGAGCAGGGCATGTAGTGGATTGACAACTTTGGCCGCAGTGCTGAACACCCACTCTGATGGAGAGCTTGTGGCACAAACGCAAAGGTACTTTCGGGCAACCCTCGACATCAGAGGAAAACGTATGGAGATAGATTTGTTTCATAATTATGTGTGTGAACAGATCGACAATCTGTGTGTAGATCTGTAATCTATATGTGTAATATAAAAAGATTTGTAAACTCACAAAAATATTTTGCAATTATAAAACGGATCTGCTATACACAAACAAATTCCACAAATAAAAAAATATCTGTGAATACATTAAATTAATTTGCAAATAAATGAAAAGCATTTGTGAATATCTTCCTAACATTTACAACTTTCGAACACAGTTCGAGAACTAGACTAGACTAGACTTTTTTATTTGTGAATTGAAAAAACATTTGTAGATCTCAGTTCTACGCGTGTGGATTTGCTTTTTACACACACAGAGTTTTGAAACAAACTTCCTGCTGGTCCGAACGGAAATGCACTCGTATCGCTCGGCCATCTTCGGATAGCACGTGATCACCCAGCTGATGACGTCATGTCCGCATGTGAAAGTAAGAGCACGCAGTCTTTCTATGAGCTGTTAGTTAGGTTACATCGCTTCAGTGAGGTTACGTTAACTGTTGTAAGATATGACAAGTGGCAACACCCTTGTCAAGGTCTTTGATGGAACAGCTGTTGGTGTTGGTAGCTCTTTTTGTTTAGAAATGTGGTTTTGTAGTTTTATTGTTCATTGTTGATTAGTCTCCCCACCAGACAATCAGAGATCTCCGCCTTCTGATAGTCTGGGACACTCCTTTCTAAAGTGTGTTTAACACACCGGCGAAAACGGCCTTTTTGAAAAGGACACGCCTTCTCGGAAATGTGCGCTCCTCCTTTTCTCGTCCGCAAGGAAACAATCGTCCGCAAGGAAACAAACACACAGAGAGCTTGAAAATGGATGCCGAGAGATTTAACTCCGTTTCAAACGTGTGCTCATCCATGAAGAAAATATTTTTTTCCAGCGGATGTCTTAGTTACAACATTATTGAGCTAACTGGAGTAGTTTCATGTCGTATCC
>NC_065513.1:3263606-3271433 GCF_006386435.1 Epinephelus moara
ATGGATTGTAAAGAAATTCGTCAGGTTTTCATTTTGTAGACAATTGATCTGGATTTATAGCGTGATGGGATGACAGCACAATGATGCGTGTGGTCCTGCGCTTTCATGTGATATGCGTGGCATTTCTGTGCGAGCCTGCGTTCGCGAGTAATCCATCCAACAGTAATGTGTGTGTGCAAAACTGTATGAAAGCTCTGTTATACATCAATTTATTGTAACTTCATCAATATATATATATATTTTTTTTAAAGATATTTTTTTGGGCCATTTTTCGCCTTTAATGGACAGGACAGTTAAGTGTGAAAGGGGGAGAGAGAGAGGGGATGACATGCAGCAAAGGGCCACAGGCTGGACTCGAAACCAGGCCGCTGCGGCAACAGCCTTGTACATGGGGCGCCTGCTCTACCACTAAGCCACTGACGCCCCACTTTATCAATATTTTTTGCTGTGAAAACATTGGACTACCGACAAGTGCTTGGCCTTGTCAGAAAGCTACAGTTTTGCCGTTTCATGTGATATGCGTGGCTTTTCGCTATGACGCACGGTCGTGGAGAAAATCCACAGAGAAGAACGGGTGTGAATTTGGACGCACTATGCGTCGTTCGGGCCCATAGTCTAAACTTCTCGGTTTCAACATTTTATTGAGAACATTTAGGAACAGTGCTGCACGTTAACTTTTGTCTGCACATTTTTTTTGTCGCCATTGTTGCTGAGTCTGAGGTGCGAGTCATGCGCTCTCGCTCCGCCTCCACCTCAGGTACCGAAATTTGGCACCGATTCATTTTAAGTGAAAGTACCAAGTTTCGGTACCCAACCCTACTAGAAATGTATACAAAAGTGTGTGCCAGATAATATACATAGAACAAATAAACACAAACGAATACTCACTGTATGACATTAACATAAAACAATGAATGCACGTTACTTATCGCTGATTATTTAATTATTTAATTTATCTCCATAAAAACACCTGGCTCCATCACATTGGAGTGTGTTTCGAACATGGTTGGACAACAAATTATACAAATTGTTCTTTACTAGCATAATCCAGTGTTTACCCTACCATCAAAAGACTGCTGTTACGCACAGTCAAACACGCCGTTCGCACAGCAGTGCAGCGCGGCACTGTACACACACTCAGTTGGAGCGGAGCCTGTGTTGCGTTCAGGCATTGTCACGTAAATAACAAATTCCAGCAATTGAATAGGCCACAGCACAACACAGCAGCATGTCAAGTGTTTTTGTAATTGTTATCCCTGTACTTTGACCCTCTTGCTTTTATATCTATTACCTTGGAGATAAAACAAACACCACTAACCGAGTTCACCAAAGACAAAGATCATCTCTGCTGTTATTTTGCAATGCATGTAGTTTAACTTAAAGTTATGACTGCATAGATTGTAGACTCTAACATATTATATTTTTTTTCCTAATATTTATGATTATTTTGTTCACTTAAACAATCGATATTTCTATTTTTACAGTTCGACTGGTCGTCAGTTACTTCAAAATGCTGTCATCTGTCACTGCAGCTCAGTCAATAGCCCTTTTCCACCGCAGGAACTTTTATCATTTCCCCGGGATTTTAAAAAACCTCGGCGCATTTCCACCAAAACCACCCTGGGAAAAAAACTTTCCCTCAACCCCAAACTTTCCCTGAAAAAAGTACCTAGTAGGGGGGTAGGACTTTTCAGATTCCCCTGAATTCTTTCTTTTTTTTTTTTTTTTTTGAGTATTTTATTTTGTTTTTTTAAACTTATAAAAACATACAAACATATAGATCAATATAACAACATGGATCAAACCCCCACCCCTAAGAAGGAAAAAAAAAGAAAGTTTCGTGCCAAAAGGCTTCGCCGAAGGTGCGCTAAAAGCTCGCCAGCTGAAACCAGGTCTACTGTCAGCGCAGGTGGAGCGCAGCTGGTGAAGTTTGGCTGACCGGCGGACAGTGCTCACACGTCACCAAAACCTCACAGGCAGGTTTCCAGAATATCAGGCACATTAATAATGCAATAAATACCCCAAAAACCACTATTCAATGCAACTATCTGCAATCAGCACATAAATGTATCTCTATATCGACTGTCCCGTCACATCTGATGTCAGATCAAAGGGGATTGGCACCGTTTGGCACGTTTGGCACGCGTAATGGAAACCCAACCTGATTTGATTAACACAGCTGCAAACTAATGAGTTCACATCCCTCTCAGCCAACCACAAACAGCCACAGCATCAGATAGGGAGTATATATTCAGCATCTGTCATCTTAGAAAAGTCAAAAGAAAAGAAACAGAGTGAGACTGCGAGAGAGAAAGAGAGAGCGCACGCGCGAGAGAGAAACGCAACATTGATTTACAATTGTGGTGACCTCCTCCCAGGCTACCTTTGCATCATCAGCCCGTAGAGGTCTGCTCGCAGTTCCGTATATTCAGACACTGTGAGCTTGGACCTCCCGGACCAAAGCATCAGTTTCCTCCTGAGAGAAGTTTGGCCGTCTGACGCTGCTGCTCTCTTCTGCCATGGCGAATTGAGTAAACTCTCATTACGCCTTCACGCGGCGCATTTAAGGGCGAGGAGAGGGGCTCATGTGATTGGTGTGATGTGTGTAAAACCCACTCCACGCCTTCTCTCCTCCCTCTTTCCGACTTGCGCAGGTAGGAGGGACGGAGGTGGGAAAGAGGAGTAGCTGCGCCAGCGGGCACGGTGTGCCAAACTTGCAAAATCCACCTGGCCACACCCAGTTGGCGAAGCACAGGTGCGCTGCGCCCCCGCCTCGCCTAGTATGCGAACCCTATATGTGATTTTTTCCAGGGGGATGCAGCTATTCATCTCCGAAGACTACCTGTCAATAGGGATAGGGAAATCAGATTTCCAGGACACTGCAATGCACTTTTTGGCCACACAAAGAGCAATTTCCATGAATTCAAGTTGCACATTATTTAGAGAACCACGGATACTTCAAAAGTTCCCCAAAAGACAAAGTTCAGGGTCCAGTGGAATGTTAGCTCCTGTGATCCTGGTTAAAATGGAGCAGATGTCATGCCAGAAAGGCCTCACTTTTGTACACAGCCAGGTACAGTGCAAAAAGGAACCAACTTCAATAGTACATCTGAAGCACATTTCTGATAGGTTAGATTTAAATGAATGTATTTTTTCTGGGGTAATGTATAATTGGTGCAGAATATTATAATTAATCAATCTATATTGGGCATTAATAGTGGCTGATAGTCTATTCCGACATAGATCTGTCCAAAGTTGTTCATCAATTGTAATATTAAGATCTGATTCCCATTTCGTTCTGGATTTATGCAGACCTGGTTTGGGGCCTTCATTCAGGCCCTTCCACCTATGTAAATCATCTTCAATCTTACTGAGCAATGGGAGATAATTCAGTTTGTACAGGTTTTTAAGGTTGTTGTCGACAATTATTCCAAGATATTTTATACCATTCGAAGGCCATTTAAATGGGCTAGCACGCTGGAGTTCAGAATGATCAAAGTTCGTAAGTGGAATAATTTCACTTTTATCCAAGTTCACTTTATAACCTGCAATACTACCATAGGTATTTAATATAGTTTGTAATTTGGAAAGGGAATTGCCAGGGTCTTTTAAATACAAAATAACATCAACCGCCAGAAGATTAATTTTATGAACTGTCTGGCCCACCTGAGAGCCCTTTATGCCAGGATCCTGTCTAATTGCTTCAGCTAAAGGCTCAATTGCTAAGATGAAATGTGCTGGAGACAAAGGGCATCCCTGTCAACTCGATCTACATAAAAGGGAATGAAATCTGTCCATTGGTGCTAATTTTTGCCCGGGGTTTATGGTAGAGAATTTTAACCCAATTAATAAATGATGGGCGATGATATTATTACTTTTTATATTAAATAAAAGTAATGGAATACAATTGTTCTAAATATGAAATTTAATTTGGGGAATCATGAAAGTCAAGTAAACTACATGAAGTGTCAAGTTGTGTAACCACCATTTAAGAGGCTGTTTTGTTAATATTGTAAAGAAGGCCATGTGACAGGAAATGGTATTACGGAGAAGGATCCCTGATGATCACAACTGGTGCATGACAAGGTTAGAATCTCTTAAAATTACGAATAAATTGACGTTTTAAGACTCTGGTCAGGTTTGGAAAGTTTACATGTCAAATGGTATGACCCTAGAAAAACATTAATAAATCATCATAAAAAATGAATATTTACTTTAAAAATTATGTTTGAAATATTGAGACTAAGGCCATGTGCTTACACAGGTGTCCATAGTAATGCCTGTCAAATTTGATTTTAAAATTAAATGTCAAATGGTGTAACCGGTTATAACATTTGACTCCTATTAAAAGCCTTTATGTTATAGGCCAATTATGTCAAATATCAGCAGTTTATTATGGTAATTTGTTAGATATCAGTAGTTTGTGATGCTAATTAAAGATGTATTATTAAAAAAAACCTACTTTTGAACTTGTACAGTAGCTTTAAAGTACCTAAAAATCCAATAATTCATTTAAAGTAGAAATGTTACTCAAACATTAAAATTTCTGTCTGTAAAATACAATTTACATTTATGCTATTTCATTACAATATATAATACATTTATAGAAAACTAAAGTAATCAAACTAAATAATTAAAATCAATTTTCCCCATTAGATGGCAGTTTCTAACCAGGAAAAAGTGGCTCGTCATAGAGTGCTAATGCTAATGAATGCTAATGCTGCAGCAAGGGCCAATTACGTCCTTACGAGTTGTTGTTGTCGTTGTCGTCGTCGGGTGACTTTTTCTCTTATCAGAATTTAAAATACAAAACATAAAACATGAGTTACATTTTAAAATTAAATGACTGTTGTTAGCAAAGAATTGTTGTCAGATGTTCCTTTTTCTGAACTTTCGCTCTCATTAAATTTTTATCAACCGTATTCACAATAGTAGACAAGTTCACCCTTATGAGTTGTTGTCAGGTGACTTTTTTTTCCATAACTTAAGATACAAAACATGAGTTAAATTTTAAAATGAAACATGATTGTAAAATGTTTTTTTCAGCAAAGAATTTACAGTACAAGAAATGAGCTCACTGTTGTCAGATGTTCTTTTTTTCTGAAACTGAAAATAAAACTGAAATAACAAAAAAAAAACAAGTTCACTACAACCTTGTTGACTGTCATATTTCATTTTCAGTGTCAATTTCTTCAACAAACATGGTGTTTGACTGTAGAAGGAACATGGTCAGGCAGTGTATCATTTTTTATGAAAAATACCAGTTACACCAATTAACACAACCCAGTGTCATTTGGTGTAACTGGTATTTTTTCATTAAAAATATGATTATATACATGAAAATAAATGTGGAGTAAAATGTGGAATAAATGTAATCGACTTTTGTAGTGCAACACTGTTTTTTTAACAAATTTTACATAATTTGTCAAGCATTATTTAGAAAAAAAGGGGTGTTTTTGGGAAATGTCCTGCTCAATATTGCCAAAATGCATTAAAATTAAAATATAGAAATACTACAAAAATCTTATTTCAATTTAATGCTTTTAAAATAAAGTTTTTTTTATAAGTACATTTAAATCTACTGTAGGTGGATAAAATATTTAATATTTATCATTCTTTTGGTTACACCATTTGACATTTTCAGGAACATTCAGTCTTACTTTTGATAAAAAAAAAATGGTGCAAATGTCATTTCAAATGACATAAAACCAACATAAATACAGAATGTACATTTTAACAAATCTGATGCATGCTTTTAAAACTATTTTTGAAGATATTTCTGAATTGCTCATCTTGACAACCCTTATTTGTCACTGACCCATTTAACAATGAAATTGGCCGATATGAAGAGCATTTTAATGGGTATCTATTTATTTATTTTTTTTTATAAATCACAGTAATTATGGCAGCAGAGAATAAGTCGGGGAGTGTTTGAGTCTTAGACGCTACGTTAATGATGTCCATAAGAAGCAGGAGGAGTAAATCCTTAAATTCCCTTTGGAAGGAAACCCATCCTCTCCTGGCGATTTATTTGCTTGTAATGAGCTCAGGGCCTTCTCAGTTTCTTTTTGTGTAAAGGGCAGATCGAGACTATTTTGTTCTTCTTGGCCAAGTTTGGTCAGTTCAACCATGGACAAAAACTCATCAATCTTACTCAGGTTTTCTGGTGGTTCTGATGTATATAAGTATGCATAGTACTGTTTGAATGTATCATTAATTTCTGTTGGGTTATATGATACAGAGCCTGTTTCAGTTTGAATCGAATTAATTGTTCTACAACTTTCTTCTTTTCTTAGTTGCCTAGAATACCTAACATACGTAGAATACCTAATATTTTTACTTGTAGGCTAGATTTGTTTATATGCTACAGTGATTTGTTTTCGAGAGAGCTGTACGGTGCGAGCATTTTACTGCATTTGCGACTAAAAATAGTGTTGTGCAAGAAAAAAAAATCATTCAGGAGCACGCTGTGCGAGTACAGATTTCAACCAGCAGCAGGCGAATCCTGTCGGTTGTGGGTTGTACGGGGTCACAGACAGTAATACGTATTCCTGTCAAATACGACGGCCATAGTGCTCCGCGGCGCAAGTACGGCTTACTGGCGACGGAGAAGCCTGGCTCCAGGTCCAATATTTTCCTCTTTGTTGGCGTCATGACTGTCCAGAATTACCTGAACAGCCGAGCCGTGGCGGTACACAGGTATGTGACGTGTCAGAGGGGAAACGAGCCGTTCACATTTCTCTCTTTGTGGCAGGTAACGGTCCACAAACCTGAGCGCACTTTAGGGATTGTTCTTTACTTATGAAGGGACTGTTCTTTACTTGTCAGGGGAGGAGGGTGGCTGGTTGATTTTTATTTTATTTATTTATTTTATTTTGATCCCTCCTATGTTAATCACTTATTGATGCTGTTTTTGAAGTATGAAAAAGTCAATAAGTAATTTATTCCATTGAAATATCATTGTTGTATTATAGAAAAGTGATTTATGTTTTTATAAATGACAAAAGGCACATCTGCCTAATTTTTGCTGTGGTATTGTGATACTACTCAGAACCGTGATACTTTCATTGGTATCACAGTGGGTCCCAATTTTGGTACCGTGACAACACTAATCTGGAGGGGGTTCATCTGCAAAAACTAATGAAAAACTAAACAATGATATTCGGTACTCGGTATTTGGCCAAGCGTACCGTGGGTCCCCATTTTGGTACTGTGACAACACTATTATTTTATGTATTTTCTATTTCAAGTTGTACAAAGTAAAATGTTTTGTTGCATAATGAGAATTGAGAAAATAAAGCAATTTATGTTCTTGATTTGTTTTTTTCTTCCTCAAAACGTATCGATAAGAGTACCGTTAAAATACCAGATCGATAAGCAGTACCGTGAAGAGTAGTAGTAGCGTTAAAATCTTAACGATACCCATCCCTACTAACAACTGGTGTACTGCCTTAGATTTTGATTGTTGAAACTCCTTTTCCAGTTTCAAAATGTCTGTTTCCAATTCTTCTATTTCTGCCATGTATTTCTTTTTAATACCTTTAATATAAGATATTATTTGTCCCCTTAAAAAGGCTTTAAGTGTGTCCCATAATATAAAACTATTGGGAGAGGAGGCACAGTTAGTCTCACAGAACAACCTAATCTGATCTCTTATGAATTTGCAGAAGATTTTACCAGCACCCTGTGATTTTATTGTGGACAATTTTAACAACAAACTCAAGTCAACGCTGGACTCAGTGGCTCCACTTTTAATCAAAACAATTAGAACAAAACCTACACCCCCATGGAGAAATCAGGAAATCAAACAACTGAAAAGATACTGCA
>NC_065513.1:3272689-3276154 GCF_006386435.1 Epinephelus moara
GAATATAATGTGACTTGGGATGTACGCCAAACGCTGGCTCCGTTATGCAGCAGATCCAGCTGTGCCGCCCATAGGTGCCGCCGTCACCAGAATAGGACGTCGCTTTACGTGACGCTTCAGAGTAAGGCCGTCTCATGTCTCTTATCAGCAATCCTCGCTCCTCACTCCTAACTCCTGACTCCTTAAATGTTTTCCTAAGTGGGAGGGACTAAATAGTTAGGTAAGGTGGCTAGGTTAGGTGGTTAGCAGTAATTTTAAGGGACTTGGGACGTACCCTAAGACACTGATAATGCTGCTGCCGGGATACAGCTGAGGAGGAGCCGGCTGCTAATGCTATGTACCGGGACACTGCTAACGCTGCTGCCGGGATACAGCTGAGGAGGAGCCGGCTGCTAATGCTATGACCGGGACACTGCTAACGCTGCTTCTGGGATACAGCTGAGGAGAAGCCGGCTGCTAATGCTATGTAGCGGGACACTGCTAATGCTGCTTGCCGTGCTGCTGTAGCTCAGTTGTAACTGTAACTGATGCTGAGACTCTACTGACTGCGTGACGGCGGTGGGTGGCGCAACAGCCCAAAACACAAATTCAAAACATAAACATGATTTGCGGACTGTAAAAATGTTTTTTAAATGCGAATATTCTGGCTGTACTATTGTTGTCGGTGAGATCAGTATGTTATAAGAACATTATTCCTTAGTCTCTATGACATATTAGGATGATTTTCAAACGATTTGCTTTAGATTTCTTACATATAGCTCCTTTAACTCAGTCGGTATACTATGCAATCAGTCTCAGTTAAATGGAAATAAATGGGAATCTTAACCTACTGTTGTGACTTAAATTATTCAGAGTGTCTATCAGGACTGACGACAGTATTAAACAGGTGTGTGGTAGTCTTACAGACTGTGGCTAGTTCTCCGGTTTTCGTCCGATCTGTCAGTCGCCTGAGGAATCACGCAGGAACGCCACTGCTTCCTTTGGTGTTTTGAAGAGTCTCCTCTTCCCATCGGGGAGCGTGATCCTCAGTGTTGCGGGATGGAGCAATACAAACGGGATTTCCCTGGATCGGAGTTCTCTTTTGACTTGATCGTATTCCTTCCTCCGTTTCACTAAGGTGGCGCTCAGGTCGGGAAAAAAACATCACTGGTTTACCTTCATAGGTGATGGGACCCTTTTCCCTGGATAGCTGTGAGGCGATGCGAAGGATTCTGTCCCAATCCTGGGACTTGAGCAGGCGAATAAAAACGGGTCTCGGCCTCTGGTCATCAGGTGAATGGGGTGCCAGAGCACGGTGTGCCCGCTCGATTATCAGTGGCTCCGTGAAGTGTCTCGGTCCCAGGGTGGCCGGTAACCAGTTGACAAAAAAGTTGACAGGATCATTCCCCTCACAGCCTTCTCGTAGATTAATAACACGTATATTATTGCCTTGGCTGTAGTTCTCCAGCTGGTCAATTTCATCCCTGAAGAAGTCATTCTCCTTTTTCAGTTTGTTAACACTCGGGCCGAGGTCCCCCAGTTGGTCCTCCATTGTGCTAATGCGCTTCTCTGTTTCGGCACCTGGAGAGCTCAGTTTATCCAGCATGGTTTTCAGTCCGGGCATGGACTGGTTTAATTCTGCCGTTTTAGGGTCGATCTTTTGAGAGAGAGCTTCATTGCCATTCCTTATCTCCTGGAGGAGAATGAGCAGATCTCCGCCGCCCAGGTGTTCCTGTGCTGTCGCTGCCATCATATTAGCTTCCTTGTAGTCACACTCAGTTTTTCCGATGGTTGACAAGCTCCGTTCACTCACTTTTTCTTGACCAGGAGGCTTGTTCCTGGATCCCAAGTCCATAAAGCAATTATTCGATCAAGTTATGAGTGGGTTTGGGTGTTTTAAATTATTTTAAAACAGATTTGTTTGGAGAGCCCCTGGACTCGCGTCCACCTAGCTTCGCCGCATCACGTGACCCCCCAATTCCCTTGAATTCTTGAGGGGAGTGCCTGTTTGCTGAAGAACGCTGATTGGTAGAACACACACTTGCAGCGTTCCGCACTTCCATGCCAGGGTGGCTGCAAACTTTATTTCATTTCCTCCTCCATTACGTCCTCATTATGTCTATGATAGACATAGGCGTTGGCAAGGTAACGCTAGATACACGGAAGAGGATAGTGAGTGTTGGGGCGTCGGTGGCTTAGTGGTAGAGCAGGCGCCCCATGTACAAGGCTGTTGCCGCCGCGGCCCGGGTTTGACTCCAGCCTGTGGCCCTTTGCTGCATGTAGGCTAAAAAATGCCCCAAAATATATCTTTAAAATATCTAAAAAAAAAAAATAAAAAAAAGTCCAATAAAGTTAACTTAAAAATTATGGCGAAAAGGTAGTTTCTTGCAACCCTAGAATTAAGATAAAAATATTCACAAATGAAAAAATACTTCTGGTTGCTGATAAGTAGTGTTTAACTTTTGATTTAACACTAAAAATTAAAACCCTGCAGCGCAAGCAGACAGATGCGCGACTCAGTGCAGCATGTGTCACTGACACCAGACTCAGAGCGCAGCGGACCGGTGGAAAATGTCACCATCAGCATATTATTTTACATCAATAAAATCTATTTAATCATTATTTTGAGTCACATTGTTGAAAGAATTTAGTCATCTGTGTTCAAGCAGGATAATAGGTCTCCATTCATTGCACGTCAGGCTTTCTATTTCCTTGTCGGAGATGTTTTCTTTTTTAATTACATGATAGCTATTCTCCCTTAACTCACCAGTAAAGAATACCTTTGTCCATTTCAAATAACCCGTGGCAATAATAATACCGTATATTTCCGTATTATTTAAGATTTAGTCCCCCCCTCCCATTCCTAGTAGTGGTATATCCCACACTCTTTCCAACGAGCGGGGCTAGCAGCCGTTAGTACTTGGCAGCAGTTGCAGCATGTGGCTGGACCCCGCTGTCCACATCGCGCGATGTTCACTCACACAGATACAGTTTAACTTACACAAGTTACAACACATCCCATTTACTGTTACAACAAGCCCCAGGCCCAGGCTGATAATATAAACTGTCTGGAACATTTCTCCTGCATTGTTCAAAAGCCAGAGTTTAGTGATAGAGAGGACAGGAGAGAAAGAAGAGGGAGAGGACAGGATAAGAGCAGTCAGTGACGGAGCGGCTCGTAGTTAATATCTGTAGGCTGTCACCTGTCAGTGAGGCAAACATGACAGACGTGCAATTTAACTGACGAGGAGCGGCAATTACGCGTGATTACTACGCACGGTTTTGAGGTGCGCAGCGGCAGATCTCACAGCACATTGTTTATAAACCATTCACCAGTTTAATTGCAGGAAATGTTTATCTCACTGCCGGTAAAAAAAAAAACGAAAAAAACAAACAAAACGGTTTGCTCCTGCAGCCAGCAAGAGACGAAGGATCCATTCCACACACCTGAGCCAGATGAAAAAGAGGGAGAGAAGGAGAGAGATC
>NC_065513.1:3277203-3277892 GCF_006386435.1 Epinephelus moara
GAAACCCGGTACTTTTTGTACTTGGTACCGATTCACGTCAGTACTACAGAGTACCGATTCACTTAAAATGAATCGGTGCCAAATTTCGGTACCTGAGGTGGAGGCGGAGCGAGAGCTCATGACTCGCACCTCAGACTCAGCAACAATGGCGACAAAAAAAAAGTGCAGACAAAAGTTAACGTGCAGCACTGTTACTAAATGTTCTCAATAAAATGTTGAAACTGAGAAGTTTAGACTATGGGCCCGAACGACGCATAGTTCATCCAAATTCACACCTGTTCTGCTCTGTGGATTTTCTCCGCGACCGTGCGTCATAGCGAGAAGCCACGCATATCACTTGAAACGGCAAACTGTAGCTTTCCGACAAGACCAAGCACTTGTCGGTAGTCCAATGTTTTCACAGCGAAAAAAATTGATAAATTTACAATAAATTGATGTATAACAGAGCTTTCATACAGCTTTGCACACACACATTACTGTTGGATGGATTACTCGCGAATGCAGGCGCACACAGAAATGCCATGCATATCACATGAAAGCGCAGGACCGCACACACATCATTGTGCTGTCGTCCCATCACGCCATAAATCCAGATCAATTGTCTACAAAATAAAAACCTGACGAATTTCTTTACAATCCATTATACAGATCTTGTTATCAGTCACTTCATATAGTGAGGAATATCGTAT
>NC_065513.1:3277931-3279705 GCF_006386435.1 Epinephelus moara
CGGCTATTTTGTTGCTTTCTGTTGACGTCACATCCCTCCTTGAGTATATCCAATCAGCACCAAGTAATCCCCAAGCCCCAGCCAGGAGTCTTTCGGGGTCGTTCTGAGTACCTACACCGAAGCAGGGACTTGTTTAGCCCCCGTAGAAGTTCCGGAACTCTGTCCCTCGGGGGTGGTTCCTACAGTGGAGACACGCACCAACGGCCCCGGCCCCGTAAAATTACCCCGCAGTTCCTGCGGTGGAAACGGGCCTATTGTCCAGTTGACACTCCATCAAACTTTGTATGACAAGACAAGCGCACTTCACCTTTGCGCACCCAGACAACTGCAGCCTAATTATGCATGCTGACAGGGCTGTAATCACCATATACATTAAGGGGGACACGTGCCCCCCCACCAATGCCCAAAATGTACCCCCAATATATAACTGAAACTGAAAAACAAATATTATCTTGGAGGACATCATTGCACTTGGTTGACTATTTTCCTATTATCTTAGATGTAAATATTGCATGTTTCTTTCAGATAAAACACATTTTAACTTGTGAATGAGTAAATGGAATTTCTTGTAATATTGAAAAAATACTGGCAATTATGTCCGCCTGGCACAAATCACATGTTTTGGACAACTGTGAAGTGACAGAATGTCCCACCATCATGGTTCTTATATTGCCCGATTCCAGAGGGTCTCCCCTCTGCATATATGGCAGAATATGTCAACTTCCAACTTGCTATGGTGAGATACATGTAAAAATGTAAAAATTTAGGCACACGGATTTGTTTTTTTCATTGATATAAAAATTAATATAAAATACAGGCACATAGAAGGACATGGAATGATGGCAAATCTGGTTAGCCCAGATTGTCCTGAAAAAAAAGACAAGATATAGCATGTGTATGTAGCCTTTATAATGACTGTGATATGAGCTTAAAAGTAAAGGCAGTAAAAATACCCCAAAAAGGCCTAGGGCCCATAGGATTAAAAAGTACCGAAATAAGGTACCGTTTGGTACCGGTACGGAATTCCAGATAGAGTTAGGATGATGATATTACCTGTCCATCCCAGTCCCTCCTCAATTTCTTATGCTCCAGCAGTGTCAGGTGGGTTTCTTGTATAAAGGCAATATCTATTTGCAGTTTTTTTAAAATGTGTTAGGACCCTCGTTTGACTGGTCTGTTTACGTTACATTAAAGCTCACAAATTTCACTACTCTATTCATCAACAGCAAATGTTTTTACAAAGATATGACCCCGTTCATGTGATAGATGTGTCCCATACAACAAAGTAGAAAAAACTAAAGCACTGACCATGGAAAACAAAATGGAAAAAGAAAAAGGACGTTCCCCCCCTCCCACCCCCCACCTAAATGCCTACTCTTGAACACTGAACTTTCAGCACCATTTACCCTTTCAAACTGGGATGTGCACTTTGCACCTATCAAACTAAACATGTCACCATCCTGGCTGTCCAGGGCTCTATCTGAAAACAGACTGGTGATTGCGATTATCCGTTTTGAGTGGGAAAAATAAAAAAGGAGAATGCAGTAGCTTTAAAGGCGCTGTATGTAAGAATGTGGCCAAAACGGTTACTGCACTCAAATTCAAAATACTGCCGCGAGTCGTGTCCGCCCCCCCTCCCCTACAGATGTGAGGTTGCTGGACAGCAGCATGCTGGAGACTGATTTGTTTGCCCACGGGCGGCTGCCGTGGCAGGGCGTCCTTGATCTTCGGTTTTCCAGTGGATCGTTCGAGCAAGTCCGGCTTCTCTGCTGCT
>NC_065513.1:3285299-3288812 GCF_006386435.1 Epinephelus moara
ACTTACCCTGCTCCGGAGCAGGATAGCCGTTCAGAGTAAGTTACCATGGTGATCTACCCCGATAAGAACTGAACCGGCTTCGTGAGACCGAAAACCCAGGGTTAACCCTTAAGTTACCTCGCTAAGACATTAATCCTGCTTCGTGATACAGGCCCCAGATGACTTCATTACTCAGCCTAATGGGTTGTTGTTGTTGTTGTTGTTGTTGTTGTTGTTGTTGTTGTTGTTGTTGTTGTTGTTGTTGTTGTTGTTGTTGTTGTCAAGGTCCCCCCAAAAAAACAGGATTAAAAAAAAGGCTGAATATTGGTTTGTTTGTTTTTCCCACCACCGAATCCCGTGCCATCGAACGAAGCTTCGAATTTTTTGGGTCAGCCCTATCCACAAGCGTCCCTGTTACTAGCGTATTTGTTGTCTCACAGACTCGGGTTGGGGGGGGTGTTACCCGAGCAGTTACGTCAGTCGTAGGCCTCCACGTGGGGAAGACAGACAGGACAGGAGAAAACTCCAACCAATCATTGCTAAGGTCCGAATGCAATGATTGGTTGGACTTATATTTTAGTGTGCCATCAGCTTATTAATAGCATTCTAACCTAAACAAAGAGAAGTGTAAAATTTCCAGAAAGGTAAGTGTTGCTTTAAACCTTAGCAAGTAAGAAGCCAATAATTTATTTCATTAATAACAAGGGCTTGGTGATGTCTCAGATCTGACCATTTCTTTTATAGATGGCTCACCACTTGATCAAGTCACCTCCTTTAAATACTTTGGCCTCTGGATTGACCCATTGCTTTCTTTTATGAAAGTGGCTCAGAGGTAGAGTGGGTCGTCCACCAATCGAAAGATCAGCGGTTCGATCCCAGGCTCCTCCAGGCTGCATGTCGAAGTATCCTTGAGCAAGTTACTGAACCCCAAATTGCTCCCGATGGCTGTTCCATCGGTGTGTGAGTGTGTTAAAACTGAGTAGCAGCTGGCACCTTGTATGGTAGCCTCGGCCACCAGTGTATGAATGTGTGTGTGAATGGGTGAATGTGACTCATAGTGTAAAAAGCGCTTTGAGTGGTCACTAGATGACTAGAAATGCGCTATACAAATGCAGGTCCATTTACCATTTTAAATGTCACACAGAATCCATCACAAACAAACTAAGTCGAAACTAGCCATACTCGACCGTTCCATAAACTGTTTTACCCTTCAGATCAGAAAAAGAATTGTTGCTCAGTTATTACTACCTATTCTGGACTATGCTGACATTGTTTATCAGAACACTTTTGAAACACATCTTCAACCCCTCAATGCAACAAATTTAGGACAATAGGAGACAGGTTGAAATAAACAAATAAGTCAGAGAAAACTGTATTTCCATTTGCAGTATTATATTTGGCAGTATGGCTCTGTTCTCTGGGCCCTCTCTGCCTTTCCTTGGGCTACACAGAAAGAAAGCCTCTTCCACTCGCCTATGTGGAAAGCATAACATGGAGAGAGCACACCTCTCCACCCATATACGTGCCCATATGGAAAGCCAAAGGCGGAGAGAGCACACCTCTCCACCCTTCTGCGTGCCTATATGGAAAGCCAAAGGCGGAGAGAGCAAACCTCTACGCCCTTCCACACGCCTGCGTGGAAAGCCTTTAGGCAGAGAGGGCACACCCCTCTGGCCTCCATGTGCAAAAATGAGGAAAGCCTGAGGCAGAGAGAGCAAACAGAGAGCAGCAGCAAAGATACACCCCCCCGGAACAGAACAGAGCCAGCATCAATGACAAACAGAAATGACATTGAAAGTCAGACACAGCATGAATAGGAGCTGGGGTGGCAGCAACAGTAGGCAGGCCGGAGCAGTTTAAATAGGGTACTCTGAATGAAATGTGCCAATTGGTTGCATAGAAAACATCATGTGATCAATCAGCTGCTCCATCAGTTGATTGGGTTGCTTGAGATCAGCTAATGTAGTTGGGATGTGAGCTGAGCTTAACAATGTGTCCTGCCCGAACTAATGCTATGCTCAATTTTTGGCACATTGCATTTGACCTACTATGTACTGGGACATACTAAATCTTTTTCTGGCATACTATATACTATGGTAGCATGGAGATTAGAACGCTCAGTATGTGTAAGCTAGCAGTTAAGACCAGTGTTTAAACCTGCAATAACATAATGTTACTACAGATGCAGCCTCCTCGTTCATTTTAAGACCACTAGGGTCTTCTGTCAAATAAGTTTCACTTGGGTCAAATTTTGCCACAATTTTTTTACCTGGCAAAACAGCACGTTGGCCAGAGAAATGTCAATGGTCACATTCATGCTGGTGGAATACTTTGTAAAATAATGGGCAGAATTACACAGGTCAGCTCAGTGGAAAATTCCACTCAGACTGTCAGGCAACTGTATTGTGTTTTTGGCGTCTGATAAACCTTTAAACGCACGAATGTATCACTGACACTGGGCTTCCTGTATAATATGCTATCCTCGCAAAGGGTAGCATCGCACCCTCCCTGCGTTTTTTTAATGCACTGAAATGTTGAGTTTCCATCCAACTGCAGCAGAGGGATAACCGCCCCCTCCCCCAGCTTGAACAATGCTAGCAGTGGGAACCACACAGCCTGGACATACCTGCACAACGTACAAACTCAGCTAACTGTTGAGCTAAAAAACAGTATGCAGCATGTTGCGACTGAAAAGCCAATTATTCACAGTGTCCTTAAGGTTACCTGTACTGGGCGGCAGCGCCATGGGTAAATCCAAAGTAATTGCCGGTAGCCATTTTGGCATCTTCACCAAGCCGGCTGGGCACTGCGGAGGACAGACATACAGGATAACGCTAAGCTAACAGTTAGCAGCAGGTTCAAATGAGCGCTCGAAGGACTATCCATTAACGTCACTATCTCAGCACTGCTTCTACATTTATCACGTTACTTCAGTTTTTCAAGCTATCCACGTTTTTAACGATACTCACCATAGGTGAAGGACACTACTGGACATATGGGAATCATTGGTTTAGTATAAATTCTGCAGACGGCCGAGGAGTAGACCAGCCTATTTATATGACATGTCGTACCCGGAAATGCCGTCCTTGCGCCTGCGCGGAGGAAAACGGGTGTGGAGGAGAGTTGTGCATCCCATTCAGGGAACGCGCACGGTTGCTGCTTCAGCAGCGCGTGCACGCACACACACACAGACACAGCAATTTTATCCATATCAGTTTATTTTGTTGGTTTTGAATTTTAATCAGAGGCTATGCTCTGATAATAATAATAATAATAATAATAATAATAATAATAATAATAATAATGATAATAATACATTTTATTTGTAAGCGCTTTTAACAAATGCTCAAAGACGCTTTACAGTTTTTTAAAAAATCATAAAATAGAGCTAAGTCAGAATATATGAATTTATGTCAAAGATCCTTGAGAAAGTAGTCGCAGACCAGCTGTGTGATTTTCTCCATGATAATAATTTATTTGAGGAATTTCAGTCAGGATTTAGAGTGCATCATAGCACTGAGACAGCACTAGTTA
>NC_065513.1:3290107-3295308 GCF_006386435.1 Epinephelus moara
GCTGCGAGGGTCATAAGGACAGAGGGATGTCGTATGCTGTAAAGCCCTGTGAGGCAAATTGTGATTTGTGATATTGGGCTTTATAAATAAAATTGATTGATTGATTGATTGATTGAATAAAAAAACAGCAATAAAACAGTATAAAACACAAAAACTTATACATCAAAAGCTGATTTTAAAAGGTGAGTTTTGAGCATGGTCTTGAATGTTGGGAGGTGTGTGCAGATGGGTTTGGGGAGTGAGTTCCAGAGGGATGGGGCAGCGATGGAGAAGGCCCTGTCCCCCCAGGTTCGGTGCTTGGTCCGTGCAGGTAGTGAGAGGAGATTTCCTTTGGATGAGCGGAGGCCGCGGGAGCGGGTGTGGTGGTGGAGTAGGTGTGTGAGGTAGGAGGGGGCCTGGTTGTTGAGTGCTTTGTGTGTGAGGAGGAGGATTTTGAACTGTATGCGATGTGTGATGGGGAGCCAGTGTAGGTTTTGGAGGACGGGGGTGATGTGGTCTGAGTGGGTGTGGGTGAGCAGGCGGGCAGCGGAGTTCTGGATGTATTGAAGTTTATTGAGGAGTTTGAATGATGAGCCATAGAGGATGCTGATGAAGATGTAACAGACTAAAAGCTCAACAATAAAGTGAAACACTGCATAGATGTAAGTGTGCAGAAATCTTTTCTACCAGTGTGAACTTATTGATGTTTCCAGCATCTTACCAAGACCAGTCTGGGTGGAGGGGTTGTTGTCCTGCATTATCTACACTGGGCCTCATTCACTAATATGTGCGTGGAAATGTTCTTACTTTGCGCACAAAATAAGTGCATACGCAAAATCACCGTGGGATTCATGACACCTGCGTACGGGCCACTTTTGTTCACACCTTCTGAGGGGAATAAAGTAGTTTGCCACCGGCTGTATCCGATCCAAACACATCCAACGGCCCTTAAGCACGCCAAAAGTGCGCTCTACGGCGCGTGTGTGGGCATGTATGTTATTATAGCGCACTTCTTGAGGGGTTTCAGGGTTTACGTATGGTGTCATCAGTCATGTTTTAAGGCCATATCCCCGGTCACCTAAACAATATAACATTTTAGCATTAACGGAATAGAGACTTAATAAAAATACTAACTAAAAACAATTGAAATAAAAGACCAGAACAAAAGATGCTCACCAACAAGCCATCCACTTCTCACAGCCCCTGCCACCAAACGCATTCCCACTGTACTGTTTTGCAAAATAAATGAGTCGTGGGTGCCTCTTGGCCAGCGGGCCACAGCGTTAAGGATATGGCAGTCGGCATTACAGATCATCTGCACTAATGGAGTGATATTTTTTTCTGTTCATGTTGTTGTTAATATTTTAATTGTCACAATGATGAGGGTGAAAGTGTGTCAATTTCATGGTTATTTAATACATTTGGCCAATATATTAGTAGGCTAAATTAATGATTTAAAAAATGTTAATTAAATCTCTTTTTAATGAATGTGGTTTTATAGACTCTGCATGTATGTAAAAGGTAGGCCTATGTGTTTGCATTTTCTAAGTCAGCCTTCCTCATTTGTGCATAGGCATGGTCTGAGGCAGTTCTAAATTTGTTCGCAGAGTAAGAACAAATTCGGGTAAGAAAATATTGATGAATCCCGGATTTGTGCGTCAAACGATCGTACGCACAGTTTAAGCACAGATTTGTGCGTATGCACTGTTTGTGAATGAGGCCCATTGTTTTTACATTTAAAAATATGATCAAATAGGGACAAAAACATGATAACAATGATAAATCAATCTGAGTCCCAAAGATGAAATTGAATGAGTACAAAATTAAACTGTCCAAACATTTATATTAATGTTTGGGAACATTACATTTTGAACAATGAAAGGAGTTTAGATACTGGCTTTGAACAGAAGTAAAACATTTTAAATTTCGGACAATTATTAAAAGAACAATCAGAAAATCGGTTGGACAGACCCGTGGAGGATCTCACACAAGACTCAGCCTCCTCATCAGGTCAACTTATGACATGCTTCCCTGTCCTCGGAACTTCCTCAGGTTGTTCTGGAGCAAGAAATGCAGGTCGTTCTGCAGCACTCTTAACCCATGCCTCCAGCACATTTTGCCAGGCTGCAGACTGCACTTTATTTGTTTATTATTTATTTCAGTATCACCATTAAAAATATGCAGGTGTGCCTCTAGTCTTTCTGCTGTCCTGAAGATAGAAATATAACACAGGCATTTGATTAGAAAGTAGCCTACAGACAACTTAAAGGCCCAGACACACCAAGCCAATGTTGGAGAACTATGACAGCCCCCTGCTGTCTCCCCTCATGTCGCCATGTTTTGGCCCAAAAGTTGCACACGAACACACCAAACCGACAGCCAACAAGCTTGTATGTTCTGTGCCTGGGTGAGAGGAAATACCCCTCTGTACCAGCAGGCGGTGGTCATCTGTTACCTCATTTAAAAAAGGAAGCCCCAAGAACATCTGACGCTAGTTAGCCAGTTAGCATATTAACAACACGATCCAGTGCTGAAAGAACAGAGCATATTTATCATGCACCAGTGAACCATGACACGAAAAAAATCAGGTCATTTTGACCTCAATGTAAAATAACTAAAATAAACCCACAGTCCAACCATTTTTAATTCTGTCTTTCAAAACAAAAGAACAAAAGACCTTGGTCTCAGTGAACAATAAATGGTGAATAACTGTAATACAAATTTCAAATTTCCATTTCAAACAGTAACATAAATGAACGCTGTTACCATAGAATTCATGAACACTGCACACTAGAGGCAGTTATAGCACACAATTTGGTTCATGCGCCCAGGGCATACTGGCATGTGACAAGAGGAGCAAACATTTGCTGCCTTCCTGTCTGTACTTGTGGAGCAGAGGCAGCACCTTTTCCGAATAGATTATCCAACTGAATGTTGGACGTACATAGCAGCAGTTGGAGTTTTCCTCACTCCCATGATGGCCATTGCTGCGCGGATTGGGGTGTGGCTGCATCTGTAGCCAATATGCAGTATTCTCCACTTGAGCTTCAGGTGCATTTTTAGTGTCACTGTATTCAGAAGCCTTGAATCATCACTCTCTTCAGAACTCTCCTCATTTAGAATTTGTCTCAAAACTTCAGCAGCAGTAAATCTGGCTAATCTTGATTTGCTTGCCATTGTTGTCTAAAAAACAAACACGGATGACTAGATGTATTCTAGATTTAATACAGCCAAACTTCCTGGAGCTCTGAGAAACAGAGCAAATCTCAAATCTTTCTTGCATACCCCCAACACCCCCTCTGCACCTGCAAAAATTTATATGGTAAATGGACCTGCATTTGTATAGCGCTTTTCTAGTCATCCGCCCACTCAAAGCACTTTTTACACTATGAGTCAGAAGCCCCTTTTACACTGCCAGATTTTCCGCGAATGTTGGGCCGTTTTGCCAGCAAGCTGCGAGTGTTTAGACAAACAGAGCTGGATTGGCAAGTTGATCCGAGGTGCCCAATTTTCCGCCTCGTAGGGTAGTCATATTGGCGGAACCCTTTTAGTTTAATAAAACTTTGATTTTGAACTTTGATTCCCGAGTTGTGCATTTGGGTTCAGGTCCTTTGTTCGGTCGTGACATAGGTGCTTTATTCAATCATTCCAATTTTCTGACTTTGTCAGTCATGTTGTTCCTAATGACTTCATATCGTTTTGTGTTTCTGTTGTAATTTGTGCTTTTTAAAAACACAAATATATTGGGGACCCCAGTCAAAAGCCCTCATTTTCGCCTGTGCAGTTTTAATAGTTTTAATAATTGAGTTCATGTTTGCCATGGGTCCTTATTTAAAGTATTAGTTAGGACACTAACTCCCCCATTTTGGAGGAGACAGCAATGAAGACAGGAGACCCAGATTTCCTGATGTGCTCTCCTGAAGACTGTAAATCTTGCTCTTCCTAAGGTAAGATGATGTTCAAGATCAGAAATACAATGCATAAATTCATAATGAAGTGTTTCATGACTATCAGTTTAATTATTTATGTTCTGTTATTCAAAATAAGACTATAGAATAGTGTCTCATGACTCATGCATGTGATTGATATACAGTCAGAGCATGATCAGGACATGGTCAGAGTGTGGGGGAAAAGGCAAATGTGGGGGCGGCTGTGGCTCAGAGTTGGAGCAGGTCATCCACCAATCAGAGGATCAGTGGTTCCATCCCTGGCTCCTCCAGTCTGCATGTCGAAGTATCCTTGAGCAAGATACTGAACTCCAAATTGCTCCCAATGATGCTTCCATCGGTGTGTGAGTGTGTTAAAAAAAACAAAAACAAACTGAGTAGCATTTGGCACCTCGTACGGTAGCCTCGGCCACCAGTATATGTGTGAATGGGTGAATGTAGCCCTTTTTAGATAGGAATTGTACAAATTTGCAGGAAAGCCCAATCAATCTTTTTTCAGCATTAGCAGTATAAAAACAAAATCGGAGTGCGGCAAAATGCCGCCTACCTACTTTTGTTTATACAGAATGCGCCTTTTTCGGGGCAATGGGGGGCGTGAGCAATTAACAAAACACGTAGCTCAGCTTGTGACGTAACCAGTGATGTAGGAAGGAAGCCGCGGCGAGTCAGTCCTTCTGCAATTTTCTCGTAAGTTGGCCCGTTCCTCACCGTTCCTGTCATCTGACGGTTAATGGCCTCTGTAAAGTACTAGCTGCTCACTAATTCCTGCTATCAGCTGTTTCCTGTTTATCCACTGCCAGTGGCTCACACGTGCAGTGTCATCAACAGCTCCTCCCACAAGTCTTCAACAGCCCCTCCCATTGCGGAAGGCTGCCTCGGTCTGTTTAAGGCAGTGGGTCACCCCATCCAGTACCTTGCCGACACATTTCTTGCAGTATTCTTTTGCCACTGAGAAGATGGGGGGCGACAAATCCCAGGGGATCGTATATACAGTGGTGGAAAAAAGTTTTCGGACACCCCATGCATTTGTGAAATATTGCATTAAGAATCACTCTTAGGTCTTCAAGTGCAATTTCTTTTAGTACAGTCACAGCCAAAGCCATTAAAAACTTAAAATTGATTGGTTCCATAAAAATACATAAGAAATTTTGAGTATTGGGTCATTTTGGTACCAGTGATGAAGGTCGTTCTTTTTATTAAAAGACACAATTTTTGTTGCCAAGCTACGTGTCTACATAAAGCCAGCACATTTGAAAGTTCTTCAGACACAAAAAT
>NC_065513.1:3296108-3300133 GCF_006386435.1 Epinephelus moara
TGTAAACAATAAACAAAAAAATATAATTTGTATTTGTTTGTATCTGTCTAATGCAGCCACACCTTTTGAAACACAAAAAAGATTTTTCCACAAATATTTCATGATAATATTTGAGATTATGTAAAGTTTTAAGGGTGTCCGAAAACTTTTTTCCACCACTGTAGATGCAACAGTGGATAATATTCCACGTCGTGTGGAAGGTTGGTCTTTCAGTGTGATGCTAAAAGTGAAGCAATCTCTTTCTATGCTCCAGTAGATACCTAGTGCTCTCTCTGTTGGTGTCTCACTGAGAGCAAGTTCCTTTGTTTTGATGTCTGTTGCATGCTCTGATGCCGGTATACTGTTTAAAACATCACTGTTGTTTGATACAAACTTATGTAGCCGGAGACCGCCCTTAGCACATAGCCCACAAGCCTCTTGTGCCAGCTGTATGGCCCTTTCCACTGTCTCTGCGCTTGTGACTCCATCATCCACACAGAAGTCCCTGGCAACGAACTGGGCACCTAGTGGACATGCAAGGCTGTTCTCTTTAGCCAGGTGTTTTAACCCATAGTTTGCACATCCTGGGGAAGAAACTGCACCAAAGAGATGTACTGTCATCCTGTACTCTTGTGGTTGTGTGCTTAAGTCTCCATTTTTCCACCATAAGAAGCGGAGGAAGTTACGATCTCTCTGTTGGACTTTAAACTGATGGAACATTTTTTCTATATCACATGTTAAGGCTATTTGATGCTGCCGAAAGCATACAAGGACACCTGTCAGATTGTTTGTCATATCTGGTCCAGACAGAAGGTGCTCATTAAGGCTGGTTCCTTTAAGCTTGGCTGAGCAATCAAAGACAACACATACATTTTCTGGTTTCTTTGGGTGATAAATGCCATGGTGTGGTATATACCATTTCTCACCAGGAAGTCCGTCATCCTGAGCTTCCTCCACATCACCTCTTTCGATGATGTCATTCATGTACTTAACATAATGTTCCTTGTATTTATTATTGTAGCAGTATGAGCGTTTTGTATTGTTTTTCCCCTCATTCTTTTATTTTTGTTTACATTTGTTACCATGGATTCCATTTCTCATTTCCGCCAATCAGTGAGATGTACCGGTACAAAAGCGGTAGTCTGCCCATCGGTTCTTCCTCTGTGCTCCCGTCGTTACCCGTGTCACTTCCAGGTCAGAGGTTGTGTGCCGACAGGTATGGCCGCACGCTACTTCACCTCGTTGGTTGTTTCGTTTGGTCAGTGTGCTGAATGTATTTGTTGTGTTGTAGGGCGACTGTTTGTGTGGTGCTCCGTGCTCCCTGTGTGTGCTGCTTTGGTTGTTTGGCAGTGGTAAGTGTCATCTCTCTGTGCGTTATGGTTGGTGCTACTAGGTGGCTAATATTAGTGTGGTCGCAGGTAAATGCTGGAAGCTGCCTGGAGTCCTCTCTCCCTCCCTCCTCTCCTGAGTGTGTGAGAGTCTGTTGCTGCTAAAAAGGTATGTATACAGTAGCATGCTACCACATCATTTTTAGTGTATTTAGCAAATGCTAATGATTCTTTTCCTCAATCAGGTGTTATTGTAGCCACCTTACTGGAATTGCTGCTGCTTTGTTTTCACTGCCGTTTGTATCTGCTGCTGCTTGCCTTCATGGCGCTCCCCTGCAGCCGTCAGAAGCTTCGCAGCGTCACTTCCATCAAAATATACGCTGTGTGTCCTGTCTGCACGTCCTGTACAGGACGATTGTTCGGCCGCACGCTGCGGGCCGGGCACGATTTCTTTTACCTGGGACTGGTCCCCCTTATATAGAGTGAATGAGTGTGTGAACGCGTGATTGAGTGTGTGAAAGTTTGGGTTCTCTCTTATTACTTCGTGGAATAACATGTATGAGTTCAGTCGTATATTTTGTTTGGGTTGAACCTGGATTTATTTGTTTATGTAATTCTATTTTGTTAATTCAGTTAATTGAGATTTGTTTTGTAAATTAGGTAATTGTTTGAGTTTTGTTTTCTTGAGCTTTCTTTTCTTTTGGTATAATGGGGCAGTTATTAGTTGATATATTGTTTGTTTAAGCCTTAGACCTGCCCATTACTTATAGTTTTGTTAGACTCCCCCCACTAATTTGTTTTATCTTCCCCCCTTTTCAGTTGCTGAAGGCCGGTGGTGGCGGTGCTGGTGACCTGGTGGTGGCATCCTCCCGTCCTGTCTTGCTGTGTCCCCTGGGAGTGGGCTTTTCTTCACTGAGAGTGTGTGTCTGCCACGTATGCCCGGTGATTTAAGTTTGTTTCTTTTTTTTTTTTTTGGTGGATCCCCCCCTGCACTAGCCCTCGTCCATCCACTTTGGCCTCAGCCCTGATTAGGTTTGTTCCCCTTTTTTTGGTGAGAATGAGTTTAATTGGTGATCTTTTTTTAGAACAAAAATGATAATTTAATAAAAACTGCATTTTAAACGTTGAACCGCGTCTCATGCCCTCTGAGTAACCACAAACCTGTGTGCCTTGTGTCCAATAGAGTAAGTCCCTGGGTGAAATTCCCAGAGTGGCGTTGTCGAGTTTTCCTTTTTTGGTAATATTAATTGTATATTATTTGACCTCCTCCTCGCCACATTATCTCTGGAGAATTTCCTCTTGAGGTGGCTGAGTCGGACCTCTGCGAGCTGTCGATTGTCAGGCATGTGTGGCCTTTCCTGAAAGGGCAACGGCATTTCATAATGTCTTTGTTCATTTTTTTTTATGCCCTCCTTAAGTTTGTAAAAGAAGATGAGATCCTCCTGAGACACAGTTTTATCGTTTCCACTGACATCCCTGAAGTCACTTTCTAGTGCACGAACTGCATCCATGGGAGTTACTGGGGGGATCTCTTTTACAACAACACGATGACAGGGGCTGTTCATCATACCTGTTTCAAGGCAAGGTGCCACACTGCCAACGATGCTCCATCCAAGATCTGTTTGAACAGCATAAGGCTCATCATCTTTGCCTAGTATCACTTGTCTAGGTGCTAATGCTCTGGGACAGTTATAACCTATCAAGAGACCTACTTCACAATTGATTGGTGATAGGTGGCTCCAGCATTTGGCTGTTTCACAGGTTGGTATGTGCTCACGATTTACAGGTATCCAGTCTTTTGTGTATGCAGGAGGGAGAGGGATGCGTGTTGCAGAGCTGTAACCTCTCACATGGACACCGGACACTTTTCCGCTGTTTACCACTGCGTTCTCTCCCATCATGGTGGTTAGTTTAATTTCACTGGACAAACGTCCACTTGCAGTTCATGACTCACCTCTTGATCGATGAAGGCTGTGTCACTTTGAGTGTCTAATAATGCATAGACAAGTTTTTCTTTGTAGGGGTTCACAGCAGATGACACCCATACTGGAACAATCATTGATGTATTAGGAGATTGTCCGTCCTTGGCGACATTAAGTGACATGGCAGCTGTAGTCTCTGATGTGTCATTTCGTGTTGCATTTTCCATACTCACATGCCTTTCTCGTTTAACATCTAGGATGTAGTTGTCATCGTGAAGGCAGGTTGGGTGCCTTCTTGTGCAAGTGTCACAGATGAGGCGGTGTCGACAAACTTTTACACTGTGACCTTGTTTCAAACAGCCATAACACAGTTTGTTGCCCTTAACCCTATGGGCCTTTTTGCGGTATTTTTACTGCCTTTACTTTTAAGCTCATATCACAGTTGTTGGGATTCACAGGACCACAGATGATTTATCATTTGGTAAAATCATCACTGATTTCAAGGCTTTTTCCTCTGCATGCTCTTTGTCTTCAAACAAAGACAGCTAAGTGGCACCCATCTCCACGGGAGGTCTCACCAAAACTTGACTGGACAAGACCTTTTACAGTGACATGTGACTCTGTGATGTCACAGGCATCGGTACAAGGTCTGCTCCCTCCAAGCTTTCTTTCTCTTCTTGCTCCAGCTGCTGTAGCAGCTGCACCCCTCTTTCCAGCTGGGCCTGGGACAGCAGAGGCCCAAACCCCTGCTCCATAGCCCAAACCACTAAAGGGAGGACAACTGATCACAGACTCT
>NC_065513.1:3302265-3320943 GCF_006386435.1 Epinephelus moara
ATCACTGGAAAGCTCTGCTCCTGCGCTTTCATGTGATATGCGTGGCATTTCTGTGCGACCCTGCATTCGCGAGTAATCCATCCAAGAGTAATGTGTGTGCAAAGCTGTATGAAAGCTCTGTTATACATAATTTTAGTGTAACTTTATCATTTTCGCTGTGAAAACATTGGACTACTGACAAGTGCTTGGTCTTCTCGGAAAGCTACAATTCCACTGTTTCACGTGATATGCGTGGCTTCTCCCTATGACGAAGGGTTGCGGAGAAAATCCATAGAGAAGAACAGGTGTGAATTTGGACGCACTATGCGGGCCCATAGGTTTAACATATGTCCTTCTATCCTCCAGTGACCTTTTCATGAGGTTTGGGCATTTGTGAAGCTGATGTGTGTTTTGGCACAACATGCATGGAGATCCCATATTTGCCCTGATTGGTATTTGCTTGTCACATTGTACAGCTGTTTCTATGCTGAAGACACTTGCCTTGTTCCTTCTGATGTCCTTAAGATTCCTTTTGTCAGTGCATGACTCCAAAGAACGAAGAGCGTGGATGGAGGTGACTGGGTTGCAGGCAACTTCTGCTTCCAGCAACAGAAATGCAGCAAAATCCTTGAAACTTGGAAAGTCTTTCCCTTCCATCAGTGCCTTTACTTGCAGGTTCCATCTGGCAGCTGCCCACTCCAGCAGTTTCTGTGTTAGTCTTTGATTTTCCTCACAATCTTTTAATATCTCCAGGCCCTTTACGTGAGGCACAGCTAGCAGGCAAGCATTTATGAAGTCTGCAAAGCTCCTTAGTCCTTCTGCATCCTTAGACTGTATTTTTGGCCAGTTTGATAGCTTCTCTCTGAAAGCTCTTTGAATCACAAATTTCTGAAGGGGCCTTCTATGCATTTGCGAGCTGGACCACTAATATACTTCTTCATATAATACAGTTTGTCGGCAGCAGAAATGCCCTTTTGGTCTATCAGTGACATATAGGAGGATTTCAATCAATCAATCAATCAATCAATCAATCAATTTTATTTATAAAGCCCAATATCACAAATCACAATTTGCCTCACAGGGCTTTACAGCCTACGACATCCCTCTGTCCTTATGACCCTCGCAGCGGATAAGGAAAAACTCCCCAAAAAAAACCCTTTAACGGGGAAAAAAAACCGGTAGAAACCTCAGGAAGAGCAGCTGAGGAGGGATCCCTCTTCCAGGACGGACAGACGTGCAATAGATGTCGTATTTCCATTCAATAAAATGGATTGGCTCACCACTGAACACTGTTGGCTCTGGCATGGGAAGTCTGTTCATTGTTATACTGTCCTGAACGGCTTGTGCTAGACCAGCGGGCGCAGACAACATAGCTGTGTCAGATTGGTGGGGTGCAGGGGGCTGGGATACAGAATTTGGGCTCACCTGCTCGGTCCTAACAGATTGGACATCACTAATCTGTATTATTTCTCTGTTATAGGCTTCCAATCTGGCTCGAGCAACCTCCAATTCCTTTTCTGCCTGCAGATGCTCTAGTTCAGACTTCTGAACTTCCAGCTCTTTCTTGTGCTGTTCCTCTAAAGCCTTTATCTTTTCTTTTTGCTTTCTTTCCTCCTGTGCAATCTTGTATTCAGCCTCTTTTGCTGCCAGCTCTGCCGCTGTGTCGGCCCGTTTTGATACAATGTATGAAGATGAGGAACGCTGGGTGCCACGCGACTGTTCAGCAGTATAACCATAAATGGACTGTGCAGCAGTAGAACCATAAATGGAAAATGCATAGTCCTGATCCAGCAGCTCACGTAGACGGCATCTCTCATGTTCTGCATCAAAATCTCCATCAACGGGGCGTCAGTGGCTTAGTGGTAGAGCAGGCGCCCCATGTACAAGGCTGTTGCTGCAGCAGCCCAGGTTCGACTCCAGCCTGTGGCCCTTTGCTGCATGTCACTCCCTCTCTCTCTCCCCCCTTCACACTCATCTGTCAGTTATATTTGACTTTAGTTTTTCTCTTGTCTCGCGTGCTTTCCACTGTTCATATAAGCTGGTAAGCCTTTTTTGTTTTTTACTTACTTCTTCCATTTAATAAGCAAGCATTTTTTCTGTTGGCATTTTGGTACGATCAGAGCGGCTAAGTATGTCTGTAGTGCTCTGGACTTTACACTGTAGGTAGGACAACATTTGTTCCTTACTTTTGATTGTCTCCTTTATATCCTGCCTTGTATTTTCGTTTGCACTTTGTAGCAAATCATTATTATCCTGTATTTCCTTTTGTAGATAGACAATCTCTTCATTAATGTCTTTAAGGCTCACAGTTGAGGCTTGTGTGTCCTCCATTTTCAGTGTAACTTTCCTTTTTCCTTTACCCTGTCAGTTTCCAGACCAACTTCTGCCACCTGCTGTCCGTTGCGGGTATGGCTCTTGAGACCTTGAGACGATGTGTAGCATGGCGATGGTTGGCCAAGCTCTTAAGGTGCGGACACACCAAACCGACATCAAAGAACAAGCGGTGACGAAAGCCAACTGTTGCATCGTCTATGTCGTTATACACTCCAGCCCACTTGATGGCGATAATGATAACAATCGGCAGGAAACCATTGCAATGTAATGGGACACAGAGAAGAAGCAGAAGAAGAAGGTTGGCTTTGTGTTCAAAGGAATCGTGCTGCGAAGGTTGTTTACAAGCAAGTAGTCTCCATATACACACTCTACATTCAGTGAATGTAGAGTCTGTAGGCAAACCCTGGAGATCTTGCCTCCGGAAGAAGAGCGGAAGAGGCCTGGTTTCCGGTTGTAGGCTGTTTGTAGTCCGCGTGATATTGACCAATCACATTTGAGCCGGCTGAAGTTGTTGCCAGGTTAAACGGTCCGTGCGGTGAACTAACGAGGCGGAACATAATTGGCGTCACTGCAAACTCTGAATCCATCGCAATGGTTCTGCATATTTACTTATGTACAAACAGAAGTCGGAAACGGAAATTCGCCTCCTCCGCCCAAATCAAACCGGAATGCCAAAAAATCGGGGGTCTGCCCCCAGAGGCTGTATTGCCGTGTGTCGTAAGTCAGATGCCGAATACAGCCGATGGGTTCCGAGAATGACAGGCGAGTAATCCATTGTGCAGTTGTTTAAACTTATTAGAAAACTTTGCGTTCTTCTTCCAGGAGCGTACACAGCACTGTCACGACAATGACTACAACCTTGTCGTAAACAACCCCCATTCCGTTTCCGGTGGCGGATTAGTACCAACGGACAATGAGGCTTCCTATAGAAAACCAATGGGGTAGACAAAATGTTAAATAAATCATCACGGAAACCACAGTTTGCTACAATTTTTATGTCAGAACATCAATGAACACCACTGACCACTCGGTGAGTTTCAAAGCTTTGAAAACAAACGTTTAGGGTGGTTTTAGGGACAGATTCACACATGACAATATGCAGCAGTGTTAAGCCAGGCAGGGGAAAGCCAAAATCTCCGAAAATGAGCAATCATCACTATTTTGGTCTTGGCCACTCTATTTCATCATAAACAACCAAGAAATCGGTCTCAAAGTGCAAAATACCGGACTTCACCTTTAAGATTGTCTCAGAGATGTCAACTGTTGGATGGCACAAAATTTCCTTCAACTCAGTAACACAAAATTGGAAATCATACTGTTCAGTCCCCCAAACCTGTCAGCACCACTGTGAATGCTCTTGGTCCCCTGGCTAATAATGTGAAGCCTGCTACCAGAAATCTGGGAGTAACCTTTGACTCTGACTCTCAGCTTTCCAACCACATCAATAAAGCTGTCCTGCTCTGCTCCTTGGGTGTAAGACCCATCTCCAGAATCAAATCAGTTCTCTCTCACTCACACTTGGAAAAAGCCATCAATTCATTAATTAATTCATTCATTCATTCATTCATTCATTCAGTCATGCACTAATTTTCTCCCGTCTTATCTACTGTTATTCCCCCCTCTCTGCAACAACTAAAAGTCACTCTCCCACCTCTAACTAGATAAGAAGGCAGCACCTTGGCTTCTTACTGGTTTTAACAGATGACCTTACATTACCCTAATCCTGGCTTCTCCCCATTGACTCGCTGTGTGTTTTAGAATTGATTTTAAAATTTTACTGATCACTTAAAGCTTGTCTTACAGGCATGTTGACCCCATATGAGCCAGTTTGCAGCCTTAAGGGCCCAGACACACCAAACTGACTTCAGAGAACCGTCTCACATCACTGTGTCTTGGCCAAAGAGTTGCACATGAACACACCACAGACTTCACCTGATGGCAAACCAGCACGTATGTTCTGTGCTTGTGTAGGAATAAACACCAGCAGATATGTTGAATCACTGAAAGCGACAGTGGAGCTTGTTGGTGAACAAAATCACTCTCATTGGCACAAGAAGAGAAATCGAAGTGAGGAAAGTAAACAAAGACCTAAAGTCAAGAGAGAGTGAGACCAAAACAAACTTGTTCCGTAAAGTAAGGTTATTTTTCTTATCCATTGAGGTCTTTAGCAGAAACGTTTCCTGATTGTTTCTGTTATTGTTCACTGGTGCAGGGTAAATATGTTGTGTCTTGTCAAGTATGTTAATTTTATTCATGTTCATGTTTAGTGTTTCATATTTTATGTCATGCCTTAGTTTAGTTTCATGTTTAGTCTTTCGTTGTCATGAGCACTTTATGTTAAGTTAAAGTCACTCATGTCCAGTCTCGTCGTGCACTTCCTGTTTTATTTTGTACTCACCTTTTCCCTCTCGTTTCAGACCCTGACTTCCTCCCTTTGTGTGATTTTCCCGCCATTGTGATTGTCTACCCCGCCCCTGATTGGTTTCACCTGTGTTCCCCTACCTCATGTATAAATAGTCCTTGTCTCCCTTTGTCTTGTTGCCAGTTCGTCTTGTTCACGCTTCCTGCTTCTGAAGAGTGCAGACGCTTTCCTGCTTGCTCCAGCCTGCTTCCTTCTTTACTCTGCTTTTTAATCGTTTTACTCCTTCTACAAATCCTGGAAAATCTCTATATCCATCATTTCATGAATTATTTTAAGTAAACCAAGACTTTGAAGAACATTTTTATATTTTTAACCGATTTTGCATGTCCGGGGGAAGAAACCCAACAAATTCCTTCTGTGAGCGCTGTCGGAGATATCAACAAGAAATTAATGAGCTACAAGCACGGATTTTTGCTTTAGAATCAGAAAAAGGACTTCACAAGACGCTCACAGTGACATCCGGTGGTAAGAAGCCCACAGTTACTTTCAGTAAAAAGGGTGAAAAACCTGCTACTTTCATCTTAAACCTGAGTGATACTGTGTCTTTTCCAAAATTCTGTAAAAACCAAAATGCCTCATCCTGGAGAGAACTTGGTGCTAAGCCAAAGCAGCACAAAGTGATGAGAGACAATGTTAATACCTACGTAACATCACCCAAAATACAGCTTACAAACAGATTTTTGCCACTGTCAGAGTCTAATGTTTCTAACGAACAAAGAGAAAATGGATTATCTTCACGAAACTGGAGCCATAAAGTCGCCAAAAGACAGCAGGCAGACAGACAATCTGGACCAAACGTCAAGGTCAGAGATACGCTGCTGATAGGAGACGGTGCTATCTGTGGCATAAACCACGGAAGAATTCAAACATGCTGCTGTCCCAGTGCCACTGTCTCTGAGATAACAACACTTCTCCCAAAAGTTTTGTCTACACACCGAGGAGTCAAACAGCTGATCGTGCACGTGGGTGCAGTGGACATCAGAAAGGAACAGACTGAAGTCTTGAAAAGGGATTTCACTAAGTTCTTCAAGGAGCTTGATAAAGTGGAGGTCAAGGCATTCATAAGTGGACCTCTTCCAAACATAGACAGGAAGATAAACAAGTTCAGCCCGCTGCTTCAGCTGAACACATGGCTGTCCAAAGAGTGTGCGCACAGAGGATTGCACTACATTGAGAACTTTTATCTGTTCTGGAAACGAGAGGACCTGTTCAAGGGAAAGGGCCCACACCTGTGCAGAGGTGGGAGGAGAGTGCTGACGGAACACCTCCTCCACGCTCTGAGGCATCAGAATGGGCCGGGACAGGGTCCTGAGCGACCAGTGAGAGAAAAGAGGAACGAGAGAAGCATCTCTGTCGCAGAAGCCAGAGACCGAGCCAGTGTTTCAGCACCAGCTGCACCACAACAGCCTCCACCGCCCCCAGCGAAGGATTCAGCTCCAGCACCACAACAGCCTCCACTGCCCCCAGTGAAGGATTCAGGCCCGCCATCGGTTCCACCTCCCCCCGGGCCCTCATCACAGGCCTTGGACTCGTCTGTGACGGCCCCAGCGAAGGTTTCAGGCCCGCCATCGGTTTCACCTCCCCCCGGGCCCTCATCACAGGCCTTGGACTCGTCTGTGACGGCCCCAGCAGAAGTTTCAGACCCGGCAGCACCCCCATCACCTCCTCTACCCACAGACCAGCCCTGGGCCCCCCCTGCCACATCTACCCCCTCTAGAGAATTGTCCCTCACCGTCTCCTTTTCATCCCCACCTTCCCCCATGGGCCTTCCCAACCATCTTGAAAGCCTGATCAAATCAGGGATTAAGATGGTTCCCCTCACCCCTAATATAGCAAGGTCAAGACTTCTATCACCAACTATGCTGAACTCTTCCCCGTATAAAACTGTGCCCCTCAAGTCACACAGGAGCTTCAACTCTCCTGCTTCACAAACTAAAGCTCCCCCAGCTCCTCCCCCTCGGTTTTCATCTGGTCCATCACCCAAACTTCCCCCTGCTCGTCCTCCCCTGCCTGCCCCCAGAGCTGGTATCCCTAAGAGCTAGGATGCACAGGGCCTCTGCTGTCCCAGGACTTACAGCCATGATAAAGGTAATATCAAGCTGGGGCCCTGTGAGACAATATTCTCCCCTAGTGCTATATCTACAGCCACACCACATAGACCAGATTACAGAAGGACAGTTAGACTGTCCAATCAGAGAAATTTAATCCATATCCCTTGTAAGAAGATAATGTCCAGTCCTACTGAAACTAATCTGAAACTTGCTGTGCTTAATGTCAGATCCTTGTCTAACAAATCATTTTTAATTAATAATTTGATCTCTTCGTATAATCTTGATTTTATGTTTTTAACTGAAACATGGCTTGACAAAAACACAGGTAATGCTGTTCTAACGGAATCAGCTCCACCCAACTACAAATTTGAATCTGAAACACGAGAAAACAAAAAGGGTGGAGGTGTCTGTGCAATATTTAGAGATCATATGGTTATGCACAGGTTGTCATTTGGGGTGTTTTCATCATTTGAGTATGTATCCTTTAAAATGGAGCTAAAACAATCTCCGTCCATACTCTATGTAGTTATATACAAGCCTCCCCAGCACCGTCAAAGTTTTATTGATGATTTTACCAGGATGCTTTCAATTGTATGCACAGACTTTGATGGTTTGGTCATTACAGGTGATTTTAATGTACATGTGGATAATGTCTGTGACAGAAATGCTAAAGAGCTCAGTGCTGTCCTTGAAACCTTTGGCCTGACTCAGCATGTGTGTGAGCCCACCCACAGCAGAGCGCAGCACACTCTGGACCTGCTCATTACAAAGGGGGTTAATATTTCAAACGTCAATGTGGTTGATGTTGCTCTGTCTGATCATTTCTGTGTCTTCTTTGACCTGTCTGTTTCTCCCAAACCACCGGCTGGTCCTGCAGTTGTTCGGAGGAGACACATAAATAACAGCACAGGTGCTCTGTTCATGGAAATGATAAACTTTGAAAATGCCTCATGTTCTAATGTTGATGATTTGTTGAACTCTGTTACTTCGAGTGTTTTGAATGTTCTGGACACCATTGCCCCTGTGAAGGTTAAAATGGTTAAAAATAAGCAGAAGGCGCCATGGAGGAATGACGACTCGGTCAGGGCACAGAAAAGGGAGTGCCGGAGGGCCGAGCGGAAATGGCGCAAGTCAAAGCTTCATGTTCATTATGAAATTTATAAAGAAAAGTTGTACGTGTTCAACCAGATCTTACGTAGAACAAGGGAGAGGTACTTTTCTGAAATTATTGGAAACTGCAGTAACAACTCGCGTGTCTTATTTGCAACAGTGAACAGATTAACAAACCCTCCAGCTCAACTGCCGTTGGAACTGATCTCCACATCTAAGTGTAATGAGTTTGCAGTATTCTTTTGCGACAAGGTTCAGACCATTAAAAATGCCATCAATTCCACAACACCAATAACAACCCTGCAGCCACCTAGACACTTAGAGCTGACTCATTTTGCACCTGTAACTGACAAAACTGTCCAAGAGATCATCACCAGTCTGAGTTCATCTACATGCTGCCTCGATGTGTTACCCACTAGATTTCTAAAGTCTGTGCTGAGCAGTTTGTTACCACCACTCGCTCACATAGTTAACATGTCACTACAATCTGGAACATTCCCAAAGGCCTTGAAAACTGCGGTCATAAAGCCTCTCCTAAAGAAGAGCAGTCTTGATGCCACAGTACTGAACAACTACCGGCCCATTTCAAATCTGCCGTTTTTAGGCAAAGTCCTTGAGAAAGTTGTTTACCAACAGCTTACTGACTTTCTCCTAATGAACAACTCCTTTGATGTTTTCCAGTCAGGTTTTAGACCCCATCACAGCACTGAGACCGCTCTTATTAAGGTGACAAATGACATCCGCCTGAACACTGATGCAGGCAAAGTCTCAGTTTTAGTCCTGCTAGATCTGAGTGCTGCTTTTGACACTGTCGATCATGAGATCCTTTCACAGAGACTAGAGGACTGGGTGGGCATCTCTGGCACTGCCCTAAATTGGTTGAAGTCCTATCTAGAAGACAGGAAGTACTTTGTTGAAATTGGTAACTGTGTCTCAGACCACATGGCCTTGACCTGTGGGGTGCCCCAAGGGTCAATCCTGGGACCCCTTCTGTTCAATCTCTACATGCTGCCTTTAGGCCAGTTAATACAAAGTAATAATGTGTCCTACCACAATTATGCAGACGACACTCAGATCTATGTCTCACTGACAGCAGGTGAATATGGACCAGTGGATTCACTCTGTCACTGCATCCAACAGGTCAGTGTGTGGATGCAAAACAACTTTCTCCAGCTAAATTCAGACAAGACTGAAGTCATCGTATTTGGTCCACAGAAACAAAGAGAAAGTGTCAGCAGTCACCTCCAGTCTCTCTCTCTAAAACCTACAAATCAGGTTAGAAATCTCGGGGTAATAATGGACTCAGACTTGAACTTTAACAGCCACATCAAATCAATAACATCAGCAGCTTTTTACCATCTAAAAAACATTGCCAAAATCAAAGGTATAGTGTCTAAACCTGACTTGGAGAGACTTATCCATGCATTTGTCTCTAGTAGGTTAGACTACTGTAACGGCCTGCTCACTGGCCTCTCCAAACGGGCCGTAAGACAGCTGCAGTACATCCAGAATGCTGCTGCTCGGGTCCTGACCAGAACCAGGAAGTACGAGCACATTAGTCCTGTGCTCAGGTCTCTACACTGGCTTCCTGTGGCTCAGAGAATAGACTTTAAAGCAGCTCTGCTTGTGTACAAGTCTCTCCACGGCCTAGCACCAAAGTACATCTCTGACATGTTAGTGCCATATGAACCATCTCGGACTCTGAGGACCTCAGGGACCGGCCTCCTGCTGGTGCCCAGAGTCAGGACTAAACATGGGGAATCAGGATTCCAGTTTTATGCAGCTAAAATCTGGAACAGTCTTTCTGAAGATGTGAGACAGGCCTCTACTCTGACAATGTTCAAATCTAGGCTCAAAACAGCTCTATTTCACTGTGCATATGACTGAAAGGATCTTATCTGCACTCTTCTCTTTTAAAGTTCATTTTATAATGATTATTTATGTTTTTATTTTGTATTGTGATTTTAATGCATTTTCTTGTTCTGTAAAGCACTTTGAATTACTTTGTGTACGAATTGTGCTCTACAAATATACTTGCCTTGCCTTGCCTTGCCTTGCCTTCAGTCTGTGTGATGCCAGGTTTTCATGTTATCAGGTTTGATTCTAAGTTGTGATATTTTCTGATCCTCATTGTGTGTTTTGTTTTGAACTTTGAATATCCTCCTTGAGAGCGCCTTTTGTTTAAATTGATTTTGCCAAGTAAAATACTTTTGTTAAACCTACTGCAAGTCGTGCATTGAGTCCACCAGTTTCGTGTCTGAGGTCATTACAAAATATGCTCTGTTCTTTCAACATTAGATTGTGTTGTTGATGTGCTTACTGGCTAACTAGCCGGCTACTAACTGGCTAACCAAATTAACATTTATTTAAAATGAAATTCTTCTGTTTTGGCCAAATAAAAATGGCAACAAGCAGGCCTATAAGTTGTGACTTGAAATAAAAGTAAATATGCTCAGATAGAGATCATACATGCAGCCGCAGGCTGTAACAAAAAATCCAAAAAATGGACAGATGATGCAGATTGCCCCCCTTCATATTTAATTGCCCCCCCTTCATATTTAATTGCCCCCCTTCATATTTAATTGACATCACTTTATAATGACTTATAAAGATGTCTCAACTCCTCTCTCCTAGTGTCTCTTCCTGCCTCCTCCACTCTTATCTCCAGTGGGTGGGATTAAGATGAGAGGATCAAGGAGGTGCAAAGTGAGTGAGAGACACAGAAAGAGCGGTACAGAGAGAAAGACAGAGGGACGTGTAAATAAACTACACTACACATTTTGTGGCCAGTCTATGAAGTCTATGAACAGATTTCCATTGTTGTTCATACACTATATGGACACAAGTAGGCCTATTAGGACATCTGACCATTACACCTAGAGGGACTGTAATGACATTGTATTAAAATAAATATACTTTAATATGGAGTTGGTCCCCCTTTTGCAGCTACAACAGCTTCCACTCTTCTTGGAAGGCTTTCCACAAGATTTTGAAGTGTGTCTGTGGAAATTTGTGCCCATTCATTCTGTAGAGCATTTATCAGTCCCTCCAGAAAAACGCGATTATGCGATCGCATAATTCAACGCATAATCAGCCAAAGTCCGCATATTCATGCGGGGGCCGCATTTTTTTAAAGACGCCACACTTTCGCCGCATAAATCGCCGATTTCCGTGTAAAATGCGCAAAATATGTGGGGCTTGCATGATTTCATAATCCTCGCATTTTCGTTGCAAGGGGGGTTTTCCTTGTGAACGCTCTCTGTAATGTACAAACAACTGTTGTGTCTCTCTGAGGCTTGCTGTGCGCGTCACGTAATGAGACAGAGCGCGCACTAGTCAGAGTCGGTGTGATGTTTCTTCTCCTCCTGTGGGAAGGAGGGAAGAAACCTTCCAGTGAAATAACTCTCGCTCTAAAAGAGCTGGTTATGATTTTAGGCATGAATGTGGGATTCAGCCTCAGAGTAGCTGCGCTCCCGTCATCTCTGATAACGAGACAAGACGGGGAGATTGAAAGCGCACATAAATCACTCACTCTCTTACGAAGTCAGGGCTAAGAGAAGTGCTGTGTTTAATGACAGTAGTTTGAGAGAGATTTGTGACAGGCTCGAAGGGAGGTTCTCCCAGAGCGCGTAACACCAGGGGTAAATCCCACCGCGGTGCCAAAGAGCGTGTGACAGGTCTCTGTCGCCTGACGTCTTTCAAAAAGCGCTTAACCAGTGGGTGCGCAAAAACGGATCTCTCTCCATAGCCTTCATGACATAGTATATATTTTATTTATTTATTTTTACATAGGCTAAGTTGTAGCATATTCTAGCTACAGAACTTGTTTGACTCAGAAATGTTTTGTAAGTTTGAGCCATGTGTTTATTAAGGTCTGAAATAAAAAAAGATGAGAACTTAAATATTCCCTGCATTTTCTGTGATGTAGTATGCTTGCTTATCATAGGAAGTAATTAGAAATGACTACATTAAGGTAGTAGCCTAGTGAGAACAGGGTGTTGGGGGAATCACTTTTTTACTCTTTTCATCAAACCGCAGTTTTTGCAAGTTCCCGCAATTTTTACAAGTTCCCGCAATTTTTGCAAGTTCCCGCAATTTCATCGCATGAAATTGCATAAATATCCCGCATATTCCATCTTATTTTTTAAGAAAACGTGCTGCATAATCAAGGATTTTTGCCCGCAACAATCACAAAATAACTCCGCATTTTTCTGGAAGGACTGATTTATGAGGTCAGGTACTGATGTTGGATGAGAAGTCCTGGCTCGCAATCTCCATTGCAGTTCATCCCATAGGGGGGCTCAATGGGGTTGAGGTCAGGGCTCTCTGCGGGCCAGTCAAGTTCTTCCACACCAAATTCATCAAACCATGTCTTTATAGTCCTTGCTTTGTGTACTGGGGCACAGGCATGTTGGAATAGAAAAGGGCTTTCCCAAACTGTTGCCACAAAGTTGGAAGCATAGCATTGTCCAAAATGTCTTGGTATGCTGAAGCATTAAGATTGCCCTTCACTGGTGATAAGGGGCCTAGCCCAAACCCTGAAAAACAGCCCCATACCATTATCCCTCCTCCACCAAACTTCAAGGTTGGCACAATGCAGTCAAGCAGGTAACATTCTCCCGCCATCCGCCAAACCCAGATTTGCCCATCTGACTGCCAAACAGAGAAGGATAATTCGTCACTCCACAGAACACGTTTCAACTGCTCCACAGTCCAGTGTTGGTGTGCTTTACACCACTCCATCTGACGCTTTGCATTGGACTTGGTGATGTGAGGCCTGCATGCAGCTGCCCAGCCATGGAAACCCATTCCATGAAGCTCCCACGACACAGTTTTTGTGCTTTCAATAATGCCAGTGGAAGCTCCGAACTCTTCAGCTATGGACTTTTGGCAACTTTTTCGCAACATGCGCCTTAGCAGTCATTTAGCCTGCTCTGCGATTTTATGTGGTCTTCCACTTCGTGGCTGAGTTGCTGTTGTCCCTAAACGCTTCCACTTCTAATATCACTTACAGTTGACTGTGGAATATCCAGCAGGGATTATTGCCACCTTATTGCAAAGGTGGCATCCTATCACAGTACCTTGGTTGAAGTCACTGAGCTCTTCAAAATTACCCATTTTGTATCACAAATGTTTGCAAATGGAGACTGCATGGCTAGGTGCTTGATTTTATACACCTGTGGCAATGTGTCTGATTGAAAGACCTGAAATCAATAATTGACCGGTGTGGCCAAATACTTTATTCATATAGGCTAGTGTATCTTCACAATGCATATTTGCACATCTTTAATGTTTGCACATATGAATAAGTATGAACTTTTATTCACAAGGGGCAAAACAGTGAGCCAACTTAGATATCTGAAACAAATTTTATTACAAAATAGCAAAACAAATATAATAAAGTCACCACAGTACGCCTTAGGTCTTTGTTAACCAATGGCTTTGTCAAAACAGATTCCTTTTACTTGAAAAGTTCTGTCCCTCATGATGGATATGATGCAGTCTGACTGGGAAACCTTTGAACAGATTATACTTCGAGTCATATTTGGTAAGCAACTAACAAAAACATGTCATTTTATAAACACATTTTAAGATTTTTATTAAACACTTTAGCTATGCTTTATTAGTTCCTATTGCACACTGAGGAACCTCCTTTTCTTGGCAGTGTGTGTATATGCATGGTGACGCCACTCGACATCCGCCGTACTCTCATTCTCCAAGGTGCCCAGTTGGATCATGTACACTAAACAAAAGATCAGAAGGAAACTTTTTACACATTCCAATAGCAAGTGGCACAGAGCAATTCAACTCAACGTTTTATAGGAAAATGCCCTCAAACTATCTGAGAACAGATCATTTCACACTGTTTACTGGTGTGAATGCTGGAAAGCATAAGTTAATTAGACCAGAAACCTCAGGAGGGAAGTAGTATAAAGGACTTTCCCAACCTGCCCTTATTTTGACATTACACACACAAATTCCACACAGTGCATTTAGTTGAGTGTTCCCTCTCTCACCATATAAGATTTAGGTGATAGGATTTGCTTTTGGTTATAAGCAGGAGTATGAGAGTTGCGCCTTAGCTTAATCTCTATGAAATGACATCTCTGAGCCAGGAGTCACTTTGCAGTTACCATCACCACAGCAATTCGTGATTGCAGGTGGAAGCACAAAGCTGATTGAAATTACATTACATTTGTTTAGCTGACATTTTTATCCAAGGTGACTTACAATAAGTGCAGAGATGAGCTGGTGGGTGCAGTGTGACAAAGTCCTATTTAAGGACCATTTTTTCCAGCTTTTCACATTCCTTCAGCTGCTTCTTCATACAAAGTCAAGATAGCAATCCACTTAATTTTCAGCATCCAGCATTCACACTGCAATTTCTTAAGACATTGCCTTCTCTAGTTTTTCTTCCTTATCCCTAAGTTATGACCTCATCAGTGATATATTTTCAGTTTCAGCTCTTGTTGAAGAGACAGCTATTAATACTATTTTTTTCCCAGATAACATTCACAAGGCTTTCATAAAAGTTAGGCTTTTCTCATAACTATTTTAGCTGTGTTAGCATCTTCAGTGTTTTTTCACTGGTAATGCATTAAAGGAAGACTAACAGACTGGTGTCTCCTATCAAACTCAATAGAAATTTGAATTCTGCATTGTAGCTCAGTCCATAGGGACTTGGCTTGGGAACCAGAGGGTCGCCAGTTAAAGTCCTCGCCCGGATCAAAATATGGAGCGTGGACTGGTAGCTGGAGAGGTTGACGGCACCAAATCCCCCAATGGCTCAGGGTGCCAGTCCATCGGCAGCCTGATTTATTTCCGCTTAAATTTATTTTTTGACTTGAACACAACACAAAGACTAAATTAAAGTGCATTGGGATCATTTTAACATCTGGTCTAAGATGTGCACTGTGTGGGACATTTTACAGTGCTCTCTAGTGGAAAAAAACACTATGCAATACCATCACTGTTACTATGTGGCCTTAAGCATGTATTTGGCATTTCTGTGCTACACTTCTCTGCACATTCCTGTAGTAGTTAGCACTGCTGCCTCACTGCAAGAGGGTTTGAACCCACTGATTGGCGGAGTTTGCATGTTCTCATAATGTCAGCATGGGCGGCACGGTGATGTGGTGGTTAGCAGTCTCGCCTCACAGCAAGAGGGTTCCTGGTTTGATCCCAGGTGCGGGAGCCCTTCTGTGGGGAGTTCGCCCCTTGTCAGCGTGGGTTTTCTCCAGGTACAAATGTGACTTCCATGACATAATCAAAATAACAAAAGTCGCAACTCACGAGACCAGGGATTCACTGGCACTGCAGTGATGGTTGGAAAGCTCAAAAGAGCAGGAATAGTAACAAAAGTCTCAACTCACAAGTCCAGGGATTCAGGGAATGAGCAGAGGAGGAAGGAAGGATGAGGGGGAACTTGCAGTGATGGTCGGGAGCAAGAACAGGACAGTTCAGTACTCTGGCACCACCCACAGGATTCTTTCTTCACACATTCACACCGCATGGTGCTGTGCTACTATGACAATAAACAGAGAGCCCACATGGGCCGGCCACTGCATGCAGCTTCTTCTCATTGGCTGGGGGGGGGGGGGGGGGGGGATGCTAGTGCGGGTGACAACCAATCATGCGGTAAATGGTTTCAATTTAGGTGACGCGTGAAAAGAGACAGAAATGCCTTGCAGTCCCGTGCAATGCGGTGAAAAGAGACAGAAATGCCTTGCAGTCCCGTGCAATGCGGGGCGTCTGGTCACCCTATGCGTGCCCAACCATAAATCGGGCTTTACAATGTAATACTGGTGCTGGTCATACAGTCTGAGAACCCAGAAAGACCTTCCCCAGTTCCATCTACAGTGAAAAAATACTTCTTGTAACTATGAAAAGCTGTGATATTTACATGTTGTATCTTGATAGCTTACAACCTCTGATTCCAGTCTTAAAAGTGAATTATCTTTTTATCTGTTAGGTTTGGGCAGTATCTTAGTATTATGGTATTTCGAGGTATTTATAAATCCTGGTGGTATGATTTTCAGTACAGTCAATGGTACATACGCTCTTCTATTAATGTCAGACAGAGAGGCTGTACTGAGGATGTATTATATGTAGTGCACAGTACTTGTCACAGGAGGTCAGTCTCTACTGGTGGAACAGACCGTAGAGCTGACAGACATGGTGATTGTGAGTGGTGGAGGTAACATTACAGGGTGCCACACACTTACATCTTCATATACCATAGACCTCGGTGAAATGTCAGAAAGGTATGACGGTGAAATAAGGGTATGAAAAAATAGATACCGCCCCTGAGCCTACTATCCATACTTACATTTCATTTCAAACCTTGGTCCAACCTCTGTCAACTCAATGTTCTTGTGGTCTGTTTTCTTGTAGGTATGATGCCTGTAACAACAAGACATATTACTCTCAGTACTGTTTACCTCAATAAGGCAATGTTTGTATGGCATTCACACTAAGAGAGTCCCCTCACACTGACCTGAAAGAGATGAAGTCCTCTTGGTTGGCAAATGTGATTACACGTCTGCTGTCCTCCTTTGGCACTGGAAAAAGATACTTGAGGATATTTGATACCTGCATGAGCAGAATTAATTAGTTGTACCCAAAAACGAGTGGTGAAAGCCAACATCAGTGGCATGTGTACAATGCATGGTCCAGCATTAACTCACCCTAATGCCGAGTCGCGAGGTGAAGTTGTGAAAAATGAGGTGGGGGTAGGCCTCAGACATGGTGCCTATGTCTGGAACATCGTGCCTCATTACCACGTTGTACAGTGTGAAATAAGCAGTGGGTCCAAACGGCAAGTGGCACACCACCAGGCCATCTGTAAATGTCCAGGAATTAAAAAAAAAAAAAAAAAAATTCTTTTACTTCATGTGCATTGCCTGTCTGTAGTGACTCTAGTTTACTGCATACTCTGATTACAAAATTCACATTTTATCTTGCTTTATAGTTGTATAGTTGTACAGCTGAGGCTGATGGAATTCAATTAGAATTCATCTTCTGGGGAGCACGAATATCTTATCTCATCTTTTCTGCTTGAATTTCTTCTTCTCTAATTTCTTTGTAATTTTGACAACTTGTGAGAAAATTAATTTCTGTCTCAACTTCTCCTGTTCTGCTATGGTGTGTGTGTATATATATATATGTATATATATATATATATATATATATTTACACACATACAGTATCTCACATAAGTGAGTACACCCCTCCCATTTTTGCAAATATTTCATTATATCTTTTCATGGGAAAACACTATAGAAATGACACTTTGATATAACTTAAAGTAGTCAGTGTACAGCTTGTATAGTAGTGTAGATTTACCTTCCTCTGAAAATTACTCAAAACACAGCCATCAACATCCATCAACAGCTGGCAACATAAGTGAGTACACCCCACAGTGAACATGTCCAAATTGTGCCTAAAGTGCTGCGATCATAAACAGACTAGAATACCGAGCAACTCACGCCAGTCAAACTCAACTGAAGGTTGTGTGTATCTCCGACATGTTGACAAGGTATTCCAACCCCTTTGTGGCGACTGCATCGCCAATTCTACACGTGAATAACAGAGAACTCCTAGCACTTAGCCGTTTATATTTTTGTTGAGTATAGGCAATTAGAAAATGTGCTGGAGATGGTGAATGAGCATTTCAAAGCAACTCAAACTCGTTATACGAGTACCCACGGTGTTTCCCTGATTAGCAAACGTTAGCCCCACACCTCACGGGCACTTGTTGCATGTTGCTTTCACCGTCTCCAGTGCATTTTCTAATACAATGTAAACACCAGTGCTACCTGTCAATATGTCGGAGATACACACAGCCTTCAGTTGTGTTTAACTGGCTTGAGTTGCTCGGTATTCCAGTCTGTTTATGATCGCAGCACCAACACTACACGTGAATAACGGAGAGATGAGAGACGGAGAAACAGTCTGCTCTGCTGCACCTGTGTGTAGCCTACGACGTCACTGTTAAGGGCACGTTCAAGAACACCAACATTGTGCAACAGTTTAACACTGTTTTAAGGTTTCTCTTCTGGTCATCGGCCTTGTGAGCACAGGGATCGGCCTAAGCCGATTACCTCAAAATGGCATTAGACCAAAACGGTCACAATTTCGAGCCCTGAGAATTGTAGTTTATGTATTGATTGGATTTCTGTTTTCCACTGCTTGAAATATCTCAGTTTATTATCTTTGTGTATTTGTTTTACTTGTGAGTTGGGAATTATTTTCATGGCATCACTTTGACTTATGATTATGATCTCTCATTTGTTCCATTCCAGATGTTTTTAGCTGGGTTCAGACAGTTTTGCTGTTCTAAGCAGGCTCCAGTCAGTCAGTCAGTCAGTGCATGTGGCTCCTGTAGGATGTCTAAACACTGCTGAAAACCACCTGCTCTTAGCCACAAGGACCAATCAAGTGTGACCAATATGAAAATAAACAAAAACAAAAGAGGGCGTACCAGGCTGTCCTCTTGTTTCATGCACGATGATGAGGTCTGTAACACTGTTGGTTTTGCAGGCTCTCACAAGTGCGCTGATCTCATGGCCTCCTCTGTTCATGCGCTGGGCTCCAGGGAACATCAGCTTTACCTCCTAGACCAATTGTAATACATGGCATGTTATTCTCTGCTGTCTTTACTTACTCCCCACCAGAGTTGGGTATAACACGTTACTTTGTATATGTATACGCATTACTTTGTATATATATATATATATATATATACACACATACATACATACATACATATATATATATATA
>NC_065513.1:3322635-3323595 GCF_006386435.1 Epinephelus moara
ACACACACATATATATATATACATCATAACAACTCTAAATTGTCCGTAGGCGTGAATGGTTGTTTGTCTCTATGTGTCAGCTCTGCGATAGTCTGGCGACCTGTCCAGGGCGTCTACGTATATATGTCTATGCTCTCGTCTACTTTTCAGGCGAGGCGCAGTCATCTCGAACATGCCAATTGTCTATGGTCTATGGATCAAGACGAGCGCTTCTTCCTACGTGCTCAAAAACGTAGGTGCTGATTGGCCGAAGAGGAGTCCTGTGTATCAGCGCTCGATTGCTCTTCCTTCATCCTTAAACTATCCGGATGTCTGTCACAGTAAATTAAAATTGTATTTTGAGAACTGAATTTGAATTGTGAGAACTGAATGTGAAGATATATACAAATAAATTCAATTTCAAATTATACTATTCAGATTCAGTTTTTCAATGCAATGATTCAAATTAAACAATACAATTTCAATTATGGGATTCAAATTCAGTTTTTCAGTGCAATTATTCAAGTTTAGAAATTTAAATTCAAATATAAATTATTCAAATTCAGTTTCTGGTGGCACATATTTCAGCCCATACACAATGGACTTCAAAAAGGCTGATTCACAAGGTTGAAAGGAGAACTTATCTCTATGATACCTCCTCCTTTCACCACCAAAACCTAAACAAGCTGGCATCTGGCAGCTTGGAGATCACCTGGAGCTGAACGTTTCTATTACACCGCGTTCCAAATTATTATGCAAATGATATTTTTCTCTGATTTTCCTAAATACTCGATGCAAATGACAGTCAGCATAATTTTCAAGTCATCAGCTGTTAAAGTTTAATTCAAATGTTATTGAACAAACCTCCCAATGAAAACAGTATTTTTTTCAAAAATAAAAAACTTAAAATGCACTGTTCCAAATTATTATGCACAACAGAGTTTCAAGACATTTTATAGGTTGTAAAGAACTGAAAATAGT